>NW_004955435.1:18652305-18683930 GCF_000276665.1 Chinchilla lanigera | reverse complement strand
TAGAGGTCCCATTCAACCCAGCTATTCCCCTTCTGGGTATTTTCCCAGAATATATAAAAACATCATATCACAGTGATGCATGTGCACCTATGTTCATAGCAGCACAATTTGTAATTGCTACATTGTGGAAGCAACCCAAATGTCCATCCACTGAGGATTGGGTAAGAAAATTGTGGCACTTTTATATAATGGAATATTACTCATCTATAAAGAAAGATAAACTCAAGGCCTTTATGGGTAAATGGTCAAAACTAGAGACCATACTAGTAAGTGAAATAAATCAGACCTGCATGTGCAAGCACCGCATTGTTTCACTAGTGTAAAACCTGAAAGAGTTAATTTAAACTAGGAGGTATGATAGACATTGTGAAATGATAGGAAAGCACTCAAGGGTAAAGGACAACTGGGATGTGCGAAAAGAGAAGGGAAAGAAGGAGAAATTTTGTATGTATGTATATACAGGATAGTTGACATAGTTGATCTACTTCTTCTATTTCTTTGCTGAAAGAAACTGTCAGTGACTCCTTGATTGATCAGTATTGCATGTCTCTACCTGTTTTCATGAGAAACCACTTTGAAGACATCAATAGGTAATACTAGAAGCATTGTTACTTTCCTACCACTTTGTAACTCTGTATTGTCTGTACTGTTCTTTTGCTATTTTGTAAAATGTTGTCTGTCTGTTAATGCTTTCCTCCTTTTATTTTTAAAATTTAAAAAAAATGTGTGGTTTTCCCTATATGAAAAACTCAAAATATAAACAATGAGTAAAATAAAAGACAGATAATTGGAAATAGGCAAATAGATCATTTGCAGTTGGGAGGGGGACTAAGATGGAGGGATAGAGGAGAAAGAGAAAGGGAAGAGGCTGAAAAAATAATTAAGATGTGTTTTGTACATATGCCGACTCCCTATGACAAATGTAATCATTGTGTACTCCAAGCATATACTAATAAAAAATTAAAATTTCATTTCTCATATCATGAGTAGGGTTGAGCATCTTTTTCTAACACTCGAGGGCTCTGTGTACATTTTTGGTCAAGTCTCTAGCTCTAGCTTGTTTTCTGTGGAGTTGTTGCCTTCTTTCTTCTATATTTCTGTATAGTCTTAATGTGTTAAGCATATTAACCATTCACCTATGATAAGTTGCAAATATTTTTCCTAGTTTGCCTGTTGTCTTTTGTTTTCTTCTTATTCTAGTTTCAATTTAGAATGTCTCCCAAACACCCAGTGTCAAAGGACGAGGCACCAGATTGTGATGTTACTGAGAGTTGAGGCCTAGTAAAAGAAGTTTGGTCCGTGGGAGTGTGCCCTTGGCACAGAGGGTATAGAAACTCCAGTCCCTTTCTCCTTTCTCTTTCCTTGCCTTTGGAGACCATGAAGTAAACAGCTCCTTTCCCCGTATGCTCCCAGTGTGATGTACTATGTTGCCACAGGATCAAAAGCAGCGTGGTCAATCAACCATGGACTGAAATACCTGCGGTTATCAGCCAGAATAGGCACTTCCTCCTCTTTTTATATTATCTCAGGTATTTCTTCATAGCATCAGAAACTTGACTAATATATTTACAGTTTATTTTTCAATGTAGAATTTAAAATATTTTTATGTAATCACACTTCCAGGTTCTTTTCCTTCATCATAGTTACACTAAGTTCCACTACTTTAAGATTATGGAGGAATGCAGCCATATTTGTTTGCTTGTTTTTTGGTCATGTTTTGTACAGTGTATCTTGAATTTATCCTGGTATATGATATGAGAAATGCAACAAATTTTACTATTTTCCATTTGACTCTCTGATGATCCTATCGCCATTTTGGAAAAGTTTGTCTTTTTGTCTAATGATTTGAGGAAGTTATTTTCCAATCACTGAGACAAAATACCTGACACACAATTAAAAGGAAGAGAGGTTTGTTTGGCTTACAGTCTCCAGTGTGCTCAGTGCCTGGTTGGCTCGTTCCAAAGCAGAAATGATATGGTGGAAGGCCATGGCAGAGGAAAGCTGTTCACCTCATGGCAACCAGGAAGCAGAGAGAAGGGAGGAGCTGGGAAGGGAGACCTACCCTCCAAAGGCACACCTCCCGTGACTCATCTCTTTTAACTGGGCCCCACCTCCTAACAGCTCATTCAGCTATAAGTACATCAATGGATAGTACAGTTTATGTCTGGAGGCCCCCCACCACAAGAGCCTCATGTGCTCAATGGGGGTACTTTTGAAGGGTGATTAAAATATGGGGGAGTATAGTTGGCTTACTGTTAAATATATAACCTGGTGGGAAGAAGTGGATCACTTTGGGTAGGACCCAGAAGGTTCTCTCCCTTCCCTGTTCCTCTTGCTCTCTACTTCCTGTCTGCCATGCCATGAGCAGTTTTCCTCACCATGCCCCTGTGCCATGTGGTCTGCTTTAGATATGGTAGACTATGGGTTGAAACTTTCATTTGTGAGTGTTTATTATTCTGTCCCAGCAATGAAGAAAGTGACTGAGACCATGGATTAGTACACTGATAAGTACAGTGGTACTTTGGTTCACAGACTTGATAATTTCCATGATTCTGTTTACAAACCAAGTTGGAGGGGGACTGAATCAAATTCAAAGGTTAGGTTCAGTGTTGATCTTATGGGGAAATTTGGTTCAGTTCTTGTCCAGTTTGGTTTGTGATCAAAATCATTCAGAGAATTGAATTTGTGAGCCAAAGTACCACGGTATAGCTCCTCCATGATGTGACCACATGTGAAAAGCCCACCTCTGAACACATGAGACTTCTAGAGCTCAGCTTTAACAGTAATACTGAGTTCTTGTATTCTAGACATACACTTTCCTCCCTCCGTTGTGAAGAAGTAGTCCAATATCTCCCTTGGTAGTCTGAATCAATCACTCCTGCCAACACTGTAACTTCTTTCTTGGTCTTTTGATTCAAAGGCATGAAGATCCCAAAAGGCCAGGTGGCAGTCTTAATTTCCAGGTCAATGGAATCGTTACTGTGTCTCCTGGTGGAAGCATTCCTTGCTTTGAAGTCAAGATCTCCAAGCAGAAGTGTACAAGAATAGAAAGCAAAACTTTCTCTATTGAATTGCAAGGGGTAACAGTGAATGGCACCACTCTAATTCCTACTCCTTGACTTGTGGACCTATGCATGCTGGGTATTAGAGAAATTAAATGTGTGCTGATTCAGTGCAAATACAACTTTCTGGAGCACCTTACCCCAACTTTGCCAGGTATTGCCACCTAGTGGGTGTTATAACTGTCTTCCAAAATCCATCCACCATTCTTTCATGTCAACTACTTTGTGAAGGTAAGGAGCATGATAAGATCTGTGACTTCTAAATATTATCCTATTGTCATACCTCTTGACTGTGAAATGAGTTTCTTGGTCCTAATAAATACCATATGGGGTAAGATGAAAGTGGATAAGACATTCTGTAAGTCTAAATTTAGTAGTTTTCACAGAAGCATAGGATTCAAGGAAGGCAAAACCATATCCAAGATAAGTGGCTATTCCAGGAAGGATAAAGCACTACCCCTTCTGTAAGAGAGCCGTCTTATATAATCAATCTGCCAGCAGGCAGTTGGCTGACCACCATGAGGAATGGTGCAAGATCAGGGGCTAAGTGTCACTCTCTACTGTGAGCAAATTTGGCAAGCAGCAGTGGCTGTACTTGGTGAGTGAAAGTTCATGTTGCTGAGTCCATGTATGACTCCCATTCTTACCTCCTTGGTTATTGTGCTCATGAGTCCATTGAGTGATGTTAAGGATGGCTATGAAAAAAGACTTACTGGTATCCACAAAACACGACACTTGATTTTTACAGTTCTCTTTTGAGATCACCTTTTGGTGAACATTCACATGGAACATAAATATCTTTATACATTTTGCCCATACAGAGACCTATCCAGGTACCTCTTCCCCAAATTTCTTTGTCACAAGTATTTGGATCATACTTATTCCAAGCATCTGACCATCTAACCAAACCGCTGACTATAGCCCATGAATTGCTACATAATTGTACACCTAGCAATATCTCCTTCCAAGCAAAGTGTATCATCAGGTCCACTGCCCAAAGCTCTGCTCACCAGATTTCACTTCACTGCTGTCCTTCAGACATACCCCCAGAAAAGACTGAAGTGTTTTGGCTATCCCCTTGTGAGACATCACACAAAATGATGTGTTAACTAGACTCATGTCTTGTCTTTCTCAAAGGATTGGAAAGCTCCCCCATGAGGTCTTAAAGAAAGAGAAAGAGAGGGAGAGGAGAGATTGTAGCTCATATACAAACACCATTTGATTAAAGAATCTTGTGGTACGTGCCTACTTTATGGCTCAGCAAGTCAGATAACACTTAGTCCAGGATAGGCAGTTCAGGTGATAACTTGACAGCTCATGGTCAAGGGTTCTATTTCTTTTAATGCCCATTCTCAAGCCAAGAGCTATCTCTCAAAAGGAGTTTCATTATCTGCAGATGACATCAGAGCCTTGCTGCAAATCCTAAAGGACGGTACTGCTATTCAACTATGGAGGCCCGCCCAAGACTCTAAACAGCATCTCTAACTGTCACTGACACTTTGGATACCATTGAATCAGATCATATGGCCCAAGTGGCAGAACAGATTGTACAACAGCCTGGATCTGTAGCACAGCCTTATCTTGTCTTGGGCTACATTCAAAGTTAGAAGCTCCTTTGGTAACTTGATAAACTGTCTTGAATGATACACCCAAATGAAGACTATATTGTTTCTAAAATCCAAATAGGCCCACTAGCCATTGTGTCTCTTTCTTGGTTTCAGAGAATGCTAAATATAAGAATGTATCCTTCACTTTAGAAAGGATATTTTGGCAGGCCCCCTACCACCAGACCCTGGAAATTTCATTGAAGTAGAAGGCCCCTGAATTTCTGTCTTAGTCTGTTCAGATCACTATAACAAAATACCATAAACTGGGTAACTTATAAACTACTGAAATTAAATTCTCAGTTTTAGAAGCTGGGAAGCCCAAAATGAAGATACCACTAGATTTTCAGTGGGCTCATTACTCACACACAGCGCCATCTTTCTGTGTCTTTACATGGTAGAAGACATAAATGAGTTCCTGGGGATGTGTTTACAAGGGCACTTATTCCAGTCATGAAGACTCCACCCTCATGAGCTTAACACCTCCGAGAGGCCCTACCTTCTAATGCTATCACCATCAACTTGGGGATTAGGATTTCAATATATGAATGGGGGAGTGCAAACATTTAGATAGTAGCACTAAGTTATGTGATTTTAACTTGAATACAAAGTGGGAGGCAGAAATCAAGTGGCCTGAAGGATGCTACTGTCATTTGTACCTAAATTATCCCCCAAACATGAGCTGGTGGGACTTGGGGAAGTTATTGCACCATGACAGTACTAACTTTATGAACTGATTAATCATCTTATGAGGTCATAACTGAATAGGTTATTAGGAAATAAGACCCAGTTGAAGGGAATGCTTCAAGGGAGTGTGACCTTGGGGGGACTAGATCTTACCCCTAGGCCCATTTTTCTCTGGCTCTTTCCCTTTCCCTCTCTGTCTCTGCTTCCTGGCTCTCTGTAGCTTTCCTCGGCTGCATCCTTCTGCTGTTTCGTTTCTGCCTTGCCACAAGCTTAAAGGTAATGGAGCCCGTTGACCAGGGACTATCTCTTTTCTTGCTATCTCTCTTTCAATTTGTTTCTTCATTATTTTTCTTTTTTTCTCTCACTTAATCTCTATTCCTTATTATTTATCATTTTCCTTATTGTGTTTTTCTGTTACTGTTATCTAATACTACTGATTTTTTTACTCCTTCATAAGACTTTTTATTTCAAATTTATCACCTTTAGGGGCTGGGGATTTAGCTCAGTGGCAAAGCACCTGCCTGGCAAGGTCGTGAGTTTGGTTCCTGGTACCGGAGAAAAACCAAAAAACCAAAAAAAAAAAAACAAATTTATCACCTTCCTCCCACCTTTCATTGCTTAAATTTTCAAATTCTATTTATTTTTTTCCTGCTCCCATTCCTCACAAACTCTATCCTTACTAGTGTAACCATTAATCCTTATAAATCTGTAGATACTGGTGGTTAAATATATCTTACTACAGTGGGACACTGTTCCATTGTTAATGGAAGTAAAATTGCTCTATTTACTGTTTACCAATATCTGCTTTTTCTTAGAGTTTATACTATAACTAGAGATCTCATTTCTGTACCAATAATGGTACAGTATCAGTTCTTAACATTTGCCATTATCCAGTTTGTCTTTGATACTATTGTTGTTACTGATTTTACTATTTTTGCCAAGATAACATAGTTATTGCTTTCAACTGGTTTTCTCTGCATGTCGATATTTAGCTTGTCTAGGAGTCATAAACAATACTGCCTCCCATTCTCAAAAAGCTGGTTACTGGGCCAAATAGGCTGCAACCTCCCCTCCCAAGTAAATGAAAGAGATTGGATCCTGTGACAAACCCAAGGGCCAATAGCCAGCTATGCTTAGAGGACATCTTTGCATAGCAGACATAACCCAAAGAGGTCTCAATATTAGCAAAAAGGTTACCCACTATAAGCAATTTGCAGGCCTCTGCACAATAAACAAAACATAGAAAATGAAAAAACAAGGAAATAAAATGCCTCCAAAAGCCCCCCACTCCTCCAAAGCAAATTCAAGGGCCATCAAAGTGGAAGAAATCAAAAGTCACACAGCCAAAATACTAAAATGGTAGCAATGGAGGCAACAAAACAGATCAATAAGATGTTCGGCAAATTCAAAGCAGAAATCATTAAAGAGATAATGATCCTCATAAAACAAATTGTGACCTGTGAGTCTAGAGAAGATGCTACTAGAAAACTATTTCTTTCTAAAGAAAGAAATGCAGACCATGAACGCCCAGCATAGAAAAGTATTAGAGTCTATAACTCAGTTTTGAACAGAAATCTGGGAGATTAAAAACTTTACTGAAAGTATAGACAGCAGAATGGACTGCTGTTAGAGCTGTGTCCAGCCCCTGTGGTGACCTCCCACCTCTCTTTGGGTCTTACCCTCACTCCAGTAGAGAATGGAGAAGTGGGGGCTGTTAGCGAGAAATAGGGGCACTAAGACTAATAGAGTGCGAAATGAAGATTTATTTAAAGTATGGCAAATGCCAAGGAAGCAGAAGAAATGCTATCTTAACAGCAAAGTGGTGCTTCAAGCTAGGGGGCATCGCGGTTAGGTTGCCCCCGCGAGTATGAGATGTGTTTGGTGGATTGGTGTGAGGTAGACCAACCACAGGTAACCTTCGTTTCTGAGAAGGAGACAAGGTCAGCACACAGTAAATATGAGTAACACTTTCATAAAGGATACAGTACGGTATGTTTTTTTCAGGCACACAGTACACGATAAGCATATGATGATCCTACAATTGTTAGCCACGGAATAAGCATTACAATTATCAGCCACAGAGAAGCACGTGATGATAGGACTCCCAACATGTCCCAAGGATCTATGTGCCCACACACTTTAGGGTAACACTTCTTTCAGACTGTTTCTAACCTCTTTCATGCATACACAGGACACATTATTTGCCAGAATGAGAGCAAGGATCTGAAGAGAGTGGAGGATATAAGGGGACTCTTAGCACCTCCACCTGAGAAAGCCCCTGCCAGATGCAACAACATGATACGCTACAGAGAAGACCCCAAAAACTCCACCAAAAGACTTCTAGAATTAATAACCAAATTCAGTATCATAGCAGAAGACAAAGTCAGTACTCAAAAATCCATAACCTTCTAATACCAAACTCACTTAGAGAGAAATTAGGGAAGTAACACCTTTTAGAATAGCATTAAGAAAAAATGAAAAATGTACAAATTAACCTAAGTGAGGAAGTGAAAGACCTCTACAATGAAGACTGTAGTATTCTATAAAGGGAAACTGAAGAGGACACCAGAAAATGGAAAGATAACCCCTGTTCCTGCCAATATAGTGAAAATGGCCATACTTCCAAAGCTCTTACATAGATGTCATGCAGTCCCAGTTATAATACCAGTAGCATTCCTCACAGAAACAGAGAAAACAATTCTAAAATTCATATGAAACCAGAAGAGTCCTAGAATAGCAAAAGTAATTCTTGGCAATAAGGTCGAGGCAGGGAGCATCACAATCTCAGACTTCAAGTTATACAACAGAGCTACAGGGGCTGGGGATTTAGCTCAGCGGCAAAAGCGCCTGCCTGGCAAGTGCAAGGTTGTGAGTTCGGTTCCCGGTACCGGGGAAAACCCAAAAAAAAAAAAACATAACAGAGCTACAGTGATAAAACTAACATGCTATTAGAAAAAAAAAAAACCCACCAGATTTATGGATCATTGGAAAAGAATAAAGGATGGAGAAACATCTAAGTATCTTCACTGGAGGAAAGATAGTCTCTTTAACAAATGGTACAGGGAAGACTGGCTTTCCACATGCTAAAGATTGAACCTAAACTCGTATCTCTCACCATGCACTGAACTAAAACCAAAATGGATCAAAAATCTAAATATCAAACTAGAAACAATCTGCTGAAAGATACAGTATGTAAAACTCTTGAAGATGTAGGTATTGATTTTCTGAACAGAAGTACATTTGCTGAAGAAATAATACAAAGAATCAACAAAAGGGGTTACATCAAATTAAAAGACTTCTGCACAGAAAAGGAAACAACCACCAGAGTGAAGAGACAGCCTACAGAATGGGAAAAAAATTTACCGGTCACTCCTCAGACAGAGGACTAATATTTAGCATATGCAAAGAACTAAAAAAATTAGACCCCCCAAATTTAAAGATCCAATCCAAAAATGGGCATTTGAAATTAATAGACACTTCTCAAATAAAGAACTAGAAATAACTAATGAATGCATGAATAAATGTTCAACATCTCTGGCCCCTCAAGAAATGCAAATTAGAACAATATAGCTTCCTTCTCACTCAAGAAAGAACATCTACCATCAAGAAATCAATGAAGGCAGGGCATGGTAACAAGTGCCTGTAAGCCCAGCACTCAGAAGGCTGAGTCAGGGGGATCACTGTGAGTTCCACGCCAGCCTGAGCTGCATAGTGAGTTCAAGGCCAACCTGGTTTCTAAGACCCTGCCTTAGAAAATAATAAAAAAAGAGGAAGAAAGATATCAACCAATAGCAGATGCTGGCAAGGCTGTCGGGAAAAAGGAATCCCTCTTCACTGTTAGTGAGAATGTAAACTGGAATAAACACTATGGAAATCAATATGGAGGTACTTTAAAAAAACTAAAACTCATGGTTCTATTTGCCCCAGCTGTTTCTTTTCTAGGTACCTTCCCAGAAGAGATAAAGTCAACACACCACAATGACACATGCACACCCATATTTATAGCAGCACAACTTGTAATAATTAAATTTTATAAAAAGGTCATATTTCCATCAGATGAATTGATAAAATAAAGTGTTTATATATTCATTGGAGTATTACTGTGTCATAAAGACAGATAGACTTGAGGCATTTTTAGGTAAATGGATGCACCTTGAGACCATAATGTTTAGTGAAATAAATCAGACACACAAGTTTAAATACCACATGGTTTCTCTTGTGTAAGAAACCCAAAGTATAAGTAAGGAACAAAATAAAGGATGGATATTAGGAAGTAGGAAGAACTTTTTCAAGTGGGAAGGGGAACAAGAGATGAGGGGGGAGAGGGAGGAGGGATAGCAAAAGGGATTTTTTAAAAAGAGTTGAAAGATAAAATGGAAACAGAGCTTTTTAGTATGGGAGGAGAAGAGTTGGAGGGGTGGTGATGGGGTCAACAAAAAGAACTAAGATATAATATCAGACGTGCAAACTCCCCGTGATGAATGTGATCATATGTACTGCAAACATGGTCTAAGAAAAATAATAATAAAAATGAAAAAGAGGAATAATATAAGAAAAAAGGAAGTAAGATTGTTTCAAATAACATGAGTATTTATGTGAAACATTCTGAACAATCTATAGAAAATATATAAGAATTGCAAATTAATTTAGCACAATCACAGGATACAAGTCAATACACAAAGATTAGCTGTGCTTCTGCTCTAGGAATATTTTTAAAAATTTCCATTTTTAAAGTAACATCATAGAAATATATTTAAAGCAACATCATAAACCATTATATATTAGGAGAAAAATTAACAGAATAGATGACAGATTTGTATAGTGAAAGCTACAAAATATTGTTCAAAGAAATTAAGAATTTTTAAGGGAATGGCACAAGATACTGTGTTTACAAATTAGAAAAGTCAAAATCTAATTTTTTTTTAGCTTATTAAAGTGATTGAAACAAAATACCAGTCACTGGGTGGCTTAAGCAATAGAAATTTATTTTTTAACAATTCTGGAAGTTGGAAGTCTAAGAACAGGTGTGGATAGGTTTGGATTCTCCTTGGCTTGCTGGTGACCACCTTTCCGCTGTGTTCTCCCTTGGTCTTTGGTCAGGGTAGACACGTGCACCTGGTGTTCCTTCCACTTCTTAAGGCACTCCACTCTGATTTAATACAGTCCTATCCTAATGGCTCCTTTTAACTTAATCACCTGCAATCACATTTTGATGTACTGGGGGATTAGAGATCCAACATATCCATTTGGGGTGTACAATTCAGTTCTTAACCCTGTCTCAAAAAAAAAAAGCAAAAACATGATTCAGAGAAAAGAACGTGATACTGTGTATGAAGGGAGACATCTCATAACAACAAGGACTAATTTTAAATATAATTTTAAATATAAATGCAATTTAAATATAAATTTTAAATATAAATGCAACTAATAACAAGTACAGTTTAAAAAGCAAAAATTGATAGAATGGAAATTAGAAATAAGCATCCACAGTCTTAGTTGGGAATTTCAGTATTCTTGTCCCAGTTATTGAGGGAACATGCAAACAAATGATTCAGTAAGGACGTATTGCCAGTTTCCCTGGGGAGCAAAGTAGATCTCAGTTGAGAACCACTGACCTAATATGTACATGATCAGTTGATTGATGACAGAAGCGCAATAGGTTGTTCAATTGAGTAAATATAGACTCTTCAGTAAATGGTGCTGGAACAATAAAATAACCATATCAGGAAAACAAATGAATGAACACTATATTGTGAAAGACAAACTTTAAATGGATCACCTATCTTAGTATAGAAGCTAAAACTATTTTTAAAATCTGTGAGAAAAGATAGGAAAAATATCTTTGTGAAATGAGCTTCTAAAAAGCTCTCTTTGTGAACTTACAAAGAGGCACAGAATACAAAAGAAAAAATAATGAATTCAAAATCATCAAAATAAGACTTTTTCTTTTCAGTGAAATTACTCAGAAAATGAAAAGCAAGAAAATTCTTACAGAGCACATATCTAACATACAATGTATACCTAAAATATATAAAGAACTTTTATAACTCAATAAAAGCCAAGCAATCCAGAAAATGTGGGCAAAAGATTTCAACAATCACTGCATCAAAGACATATACAAATAGCAAGTGAAAAGTCCCTTAAAATGTCCTCACAATAATTAGTAGTCAGGGAAATTAAAGTAAAACCACAATGAAATAATGCTATGCATTCATTACTTAGCATGAAAGACTAATTTTTTTTACAAAAGTTTTGTGTTTTGCTACACTGGTGAATGAATCCAGGCCCTTTGCACTGAACTACATTCTCAATACTTTTATTTTTTATGCTTTTGAGATGGGCTCTCACTAAGTCAATTTACTATCTTCCCACCTCAGTCCCAGAGTGCTGGGATTATAGGTATACAACACCAGGCCCAACAAAATGAAACATTCTTTAAATATCTGTAAATATCAAGAGCAAATGGAATGCTCATAAACTGCTATTTATACACATAGTATAACCTCTTGGAAAAAAGTTGAAACTTTCCTGAATGTTGAACCTAAATGACCATACAACTCAGCATTCCCACACATAGGTGTATTTTCAAAATAAATGGAAACATGTTCACACATAAGCTTATAAGCGTACATTCAAGGCAGCTTTGTTCATCATTACCAATAAATAAAGAAATTGATGAGTAAGTAAACAAACTGTAGAAAGATAAACTTAAGGCTTTTATAGGTAAATGGATGCAACTAGAGCCATACTTATAAGTGAAATAAACCAGACATGCTTATGTAAACATCGTGTTGTCTCACTATTGTAAGAAACTGAAAGGGTAAATAAGATCCAAAAGGTACAATAGATATTGTGAAAGGGAAAGAAACTGCTCAGAAGGAAAGAACAAGTGGGATGGGGGAAAAGAGAAAAGAAGGAAGGGAAAAAGGAAAAAAAAAGGAAAAATAAAGATATATATGTATACACAGATAGCTAAGATAATTATACTACTAATTTCTATTAGTTCACTGAAAGAAACAGTTAGTGTTTATATTGTATAATCAGTCTTACATGCCTGTATCTGGTGATCTGAACAACTAATTTGAAGGTAATAATATGCAACATAATAACCATTGTTAATTTCTTATCATCTTGTTTTGAAATTCTGTATCATTTTTACTGTTTTTCTCTCTTTAAAACGAAATTTTAAAAAAACATTGTAGTCTATCCATACAAGGTAATACCATTCACCAATATGAAACACACTACTGTTATATATGATGGCATGGATGAACCACAAAAGTATTTCACTAAGGATTGAAGTCTAACACAAAAGACTATACAGATGTAGTCTTTTATATGAATCCTAGATTTATATGAATTCTAGCTTCACTGCAATGACAGGAAAGAGATCAGTGATTGCTAGGGGTTAGGAATAAGAAAAAAATTGATTGCAAAAGGCACAAGGCGATTATTCTTGGAATGATAGAACTGTACTGTATGTGTGACTGTACAACTAGAGGCCACAAATGGCTAAAGCAGTCCAAGTTCTAGTGATTAGAGGGATAGACCAGCTGCTGGTGGTGGCTGTGATAGTAGAATCTGCAGCTTTAGTGACCTTTCATTGTGCCAGATCCTGAAATAAGTCCTTATATGATTATCTAAGTCCATCTTCACAGAAGTATTTGAGCTAAGTACTACTGCCTCCTCTTTTCATAGTGGGGGTAATTCCCCTGGAGAGTTTAAGCAACATGTTCAAGGTCCATCCACTGTCACATATGTCTGGTCCACAAGCCTGGACTCTAAACTGTGGATTTATCCTGCAACATGAATATAATGCTGTCCCAACACGTACTTCTATCTGATCATGCTATCCAATGACACAATGCCAAATTTTTACCCAAAACTGATGCTTTGAAACATCAGCTTGAATATGACACCAGAGACACAAATGGGCCTTATAGCTTACATTAATTAACTCTCCCCTGACCAACTAAGAAAGAAAAACTACTTTAGGTCTTCCTGTGTGTTGCAGGTTGTATACTCCAGAAACAGCCACTAAGATGGAATTTGGGGTCCAAATCCTGAGACCTTTGTGAAAGGAAAGAAAAGAAAGCAGGACCAGGGACAGGGAGGAGATAAACTACGGTGTGGGCCCATCAAAGTCTCTACCAACCCAGTGAGGAACCCTGGAGCACACCTTGCCCAGGACAGCCATCCACATTGGGCCAAAATGTTAGAACTTTTATCCCCCTGCTTCACTCAGTCACTGCCCAGGGAGCACCTGACCTTTAGCAAAGCGGCTCTTTAGAGCTGAAGAGGTCCTAGCTGTACCAGGGGCCTGGGAAGCAAATCCTCCCTTGAAGTGGGGATCTCCTTTGAAGTGGGGTGCATCTCTGGATCCACAGCATGGTGCTGCCTCTTTAAAATGCCTCTCCAGGGCATAGCAATATTATTAAACTCTCCCAAGTGCTCCCAAGAGTTTCTTTACCTTAAAAAGCTTATTGCATATTATTTCGATGGACATATTGATACTTGAAAAAAGTCCACAAAGTGTTCTCTTGTGGAACTTGCTTTAATGAATCAATACAAAAGCTATTTTACACATCATTTTATGCTTTACCTGTAGCCAAGTGCACCTGAAAGATAATACACTGAGTCCTTTTTACCAGTACCATTTATTTATTCACCTAAAAGTGCAAGGTACACACTTTCTACACACCAGGCCCTTTATTAATGAAGATATGAAAACTAATAGAGTGGTTAGGATAAATAAATAATCTAAAAGACATAATTTTTTCCTCCAAGAGCCTAGAATGTACCATTTGTGGGCAATAAAGAATCAAACAAAAATAGAGCAGTGTACCGGGTCTTAGAGAAGGCAGAAGAGACGGCTTTGTGGCATTTGAGTAGGGACCTAGGGCTGAACTCTTGGAGGGAAAGGGATAAAAGAACATTCGGGCAGAATTGGCAACATAATCAAAGTGAGAGCATGAGGAGTCGAGCATGTCTGTTATGTAGAACAGGATCAGCAGAGTAAGGAGAAATGGACCCCAAAGACCTCTTGGGATAGCTTGAGAGAGGCCTTAAACACTGTGCTAACGATGGACCAAGTGGAGGCAGCTCTGGATAGACCAAGGCAGACTCATTCCTATGACTAGACAATGCAGTATGTATCTTTCCAGATTCATGGCATCTTTTACATTCTCTGAGCCTTAAGATTTTGTCCCCATGTGTGCTGGATACTTTTCTTTTTCAAATCCATTATATTTTTATTCTTCCATATCGCCTCTATCTACAGCTTCTAAAAACAAACCCTCTTGTCCCTTTGTTGAGAAAGACATGGTTTTAGGTCACATCAGTAACTGCAAAACCTTGAAATAAACAAGTGGCCACTGCCAGCATTTCATCCATTGGATGATGGATGAACATTCCCAGGCCTGGCCATATCTTCCTCTCCTGACCAGGG
This sequence comes from Chinchilla lanigera, assembly GCF_000276665.1. Lineage (NCBI taxonomy): Eukaryota > Metazoa > Chordata > Mammalia > Rodentia > Chinchillidae > Chinchilla > Chinchilla lanigera. Next base: position 18,669,129 of record NW_004955435.1, on the reverse strand, counting down.
CTGAGAGGAAAGGACAGGCCACCCCTATATTTTATGTTTTCTCTGGTCTTCCTTTCCTCTCGCAGTTGTCTGCTCCATCTATGTGATTACTTTCAGCAGGACAAGATGCAAACACATTATGTCAGCATGATCTCTTAGCCATAAAAAAAAATCTAATAGATCCACTTAATTGATTTCCAGAAAATCTGCCTCTGAATAGAATCCCTGATTTATATATGGCAAGTACAGTGGTACCTCAGTTCACGAGTTTAATTCATTCCATGATTCTGGCCAAGATGACCACATTCATGTTCCAGACTGTCGCAGTTGTATTGGTCACCTCATGTGGAGTTCATGAACAGAAGCAAAATTTTGCCAAACACTTCTTTCATCAAAACAAATTGTCCATGAAAAGGAGCATTTGTGAACCGAGGTATTACTGTAAAACAGGAGTTAACAAATATTTCCTGAATTTATAAAATGTTTTTAAAACAGTCTGATGAGTCAGTGTTTAATCTCTTCTCCCACAAATAGGAGGAAAGATCTGTGCAGTGTTTTCTCTTAAGTAAATAGATTTGAAACAGTACCTATCTGGTACTCTAGGGCTCTTTTCAGCTGTCACTGTGAGTGTACAGAGCAGCTGGGATGAAGGACAACACATCACACCTCAACTTTGAATTTCCTGCCTTTTGTTTTCTTGAGTCATTACCTCGGTGTTGTTTAAATGGTGCTCTGTGTATTTAATTTTCTTCTCTCATTACAAAGGCCAAACAATTTTTAAAAATCACCTCATCTTTCACAAGAGGCTGTAAAAATGTTCTCAAGCTGAAAATGAACTGGTCTCCTATTTAAACACATAAGCATATATTTAGGGATTTTAACACACTGTCATTTATTTTATTGGGTTACTACTTGGGCAGAAACATGCTTGTGTACATTTTACCTATGTAATGTGCTTTGTGTTTAAGGGCAAGCCTGTTATGTAGTAATAATTGCTAATTGTGTGCACAGATGATTGGGCAAAAACACGCATCTTTCAAGGTACAAGTGGATAAAGTTGCTTTTTTCTGTTTTCAGGTTGTTTTGTGTGGCTCTCCTTCTTCTCAGACCCATGGAGGCCAAAGACAGGTGGAATTAGGACATCTCCATACCATCTGTTCTGACTACCCAAGCTTAGGAAGCAGGCTCCCACATTCTCCAGCCTCTACTTGCAACTTTCAGTTTGTGTCAATTTGTTGATCCTATTGCTATGGTTTGAATATGTCTCCCAAAAGTTCTCGTGGTAGAAATTTAACCCCCAAATTCATTTGTGATAGTGTTTGGAGATGGGATCTTTGGGAAACAATGGTGAGATGAAGTAAGAGGATGGGTCCCCCAGCACTGGATTAGTGACTTTGTAAAAGAGATCTGAGCTTCTACACTCTTGCCTTGTTGCCATTTGATGCCCTTTACTACGTCATGACCCAGAAAGAAGACTCACCAGTTATCAGCACATTTTAGACTTCTGAGACTCTAGAGCTATACAATGAATAAACTTCTCTTGTTCATAATTTATCCAGCCCCAAGTATTCTGTTGTAGCAGCACAAAATGGACAAAGATGTAAGTTAATGACTCTCCAACCAGCTATCTTTGGCTAAATTTGTGTCTTGTTCAAAAAGATACAATGAGAGATTTTGTCAACTGTTTTCCTCAAATTATGCTATGTCAAAACATACATTTCTTGGTCTAAAACTGAATAATTCAATCACAAGTGAATTAAAGTGCTGCTGTAAACAATTTCTCATGTTTGCTATAATAAGTAATATGTTTCATTGTAATACTTTATTTACATATATATTTGTCCCAATTAGATTGTAAGTTCTTTTAGACAGGAACTAACTCTATTCACCATTGTATTTATGAATAAATTAAGAGTAGAATGAAGTGATACAATAGAAGAAATAGTTTGGCAAGAAATATGAAGCTGCGGTGCCTCTGGGTGAATGGAGTACATTTCTACATTAAGAAGTTGTATGTACAGGCTTGAAATCTGGGAGAAAGGATGGCCCCAACAATGTAGATTTTACAATAGTTGGAGAAATAAATGAAATTAAAACAAAAGTCACAAGTCAAAGTGCTTAGCGAGAAAGCACTGGGTGAGAAAAAAAAAAGGAAGTAATATGGAATACTGAATGAAAACATGGGATTCTGGGGTCAAACTGAGGGAATATTATAAGTTTTGCCACTTCCCCTTGGCCAAATAATAACTACATGAGCTTCATACTGTTGAGATGTAGCAGAAGAAACCACATTTTGGTAGCCAAAGAAAGGGTTGGGAGGTAAGCAAGAGGGGCAGAGTATGTGGTTAATTTCTCTCAAAGCTGACCATGGAGGGAGAACAGAGGCTAGACACAGCAGAAACATGTAGAATTGTTTGTTTGTTTTGTAGGACGGAATTGACTTGCACATGGTTACAGGCTTGAGAAAAAGGAGTCATTTGATAGAAAACAAGTCTGGAATTACAAAAATATAAGACATAACTCAGTAAGAACAAGACCCAGAAATCAACAGAAGGTGAAGGAGCGTTCAAAAGAAAGAAAGACCTCTGTTCCTCACCAGCCTGACTTGGTAAAAGGAAATATGGTAGTAATATTGTTTGGCAGGTGGTTAATAAGTGAGCCCATTCTCTATGGGGAGAAGAAAGGAAGAAAGTATGGAATGAGTAGATTTTGGTAGGGGAGGGCAGCCTCTATATGATCTGTGGCATAAGCAATGATGACATCGTCTGAAAAAGAAGAATCCATGCATTATCTTATTGACTTGCCATAACCCTTTGTGATTTACTGATTTTGTCTAGCTGATAAGAAAAATGAGGATCAGAGAATGTAATGTTACTATTGTTCACTAGTACTCTCTCTCTCCATCTCCCTCTCCTTCTTTCTCCCTCTCTTTCTCCCTCTCTCTCTCCCCCACCCTCAGTCTTCCTCTTTCTGAGCATACAAAAGTATCTGTCATATTGATATCAGTTGTAATTATATTAATTTTGGCCAATGAAATGTGAGCAGTAGTAATGTGTGTTACTTTTGAAGAGCTTGATGAAGACGTTGATGCTGAGCCATCATAATGGAGATCAGCTATGCTGAAGAGTTTCCAAGACCTGTATCAGACTTTCCTTGAGTAAGAACTAAACCTTTCTTATTCTAAGCCACTGAAATTCTGAGAGTACTTGTTATTGCAGCAAAATGTGGTCTATACAGACTTCCAAAGAACACTTAAGAGATTCCTTGAAAATATGGAACTAGTAGTTTATGTAGCCAGGATTTGGATCTAGATCTGAATGAATCCATGGCCCATGTTCAACAGCTTATCTAAGGGTCAGGTGAAGATTTTGTGAGAAATGAAGAACAGCTCAACTATAACAACTGCTGCCATCAGCTTTCCTATTCTACTTTGAATGTGGTAGTGATCCTTTGATTATCTTTGAAGTTATGCAGCATTCTCCAGATCTGCACATGTGGGGGAAAAAATAAGCAAAAGAGAATAATCTAACCATTTGGGGTAGGGTATATGTTTTAGATATTGTATAAAAGTAAGGGAAAAAGTCACACTCAACATGTGAAACAAAAGATCAGATAGTAAAACTTAGAAAAAAGCATTAAATAGCATCAATTTAAAAACAAAATCTTGTACTTAGAAAGTTTTTAATAATAAATTCTTCAGAGTCATCTCTGGGAAGCAGACCCAAGGGTCAATGGGAAGTAAAGGTGATAAAATTGGTAAGTCAAGCAGCTGGGTAAAAGGAATTAAGCCCAGAAATTGTTGACCATCTAGCCAGGTCCACTGCTTAAAAGAGGGTGAAATAACACAATATAGAAGCAGTCAGAGTTTTCAGACTACAAATGTAAAGCAGTATAGAGCCCATACTGCGGGAAGAACTAAGGGAAGATCTCCATAACCATGGGAGAGTCCATCTCCACCTGCATCTGACTGGTGGTGTTTCTTTTTCAAAAACTAGGGTAGAAGCCAGGTTATCTCTTCTTCATTTTATCCTTCATGATGGAAGATACATTAAGATTGAAAATGGCCTCTGAGTTATCAAAACAAACCACTAAAGATAGCCTCTTCTTAGTGTGTCTAACCCATCGGCACAATTTGATAATATCAGGCCTTTCTTGAAGGCAATCATAAATAAAACATAAATAAAAGGGAAGAGGGATCTGTTTCATAGGTCAGTACACAAAGACGGAAATGACTCCAGCTGCCTATCTTCTTGATTTCAGGACAGGGTATTTTCAGTGTCAAGGCCCTCTCTCCTTAGGGATAGATGCACTGGATGACAAATGAGGTGTTAATGGCTCCCCCTAGACTAACACTGAAATGCATGTGGGGCCGTGCCAAGGTTCTTGTCCAGGGAGAACTAAAAGAGCAGGATTGGGTCTTGGTGCACCATCCAAACAGAAAGGACGCAGGACCAACTGCTGCAACCCCGGGCAAGGACCAGGCCTCCAGCATCTTCCTTCGCTCTTCACAAATTTCATTCATGAGAATTAGGAACATTCCTACCAGGGTCACTTCCACCATTACTTTGTCAGCACTGGTTTAATCATTTGACCTAAATATAACATTTTAAATTAATAATTAATTAAACTCTTTAAACATGTAAAGGATTAAAACATTGGTATGAGCTGGGCATGGTGGCATACACCTGTAATTCTAGCACTTGGGAGGCTGAGGCAAGCCTAGATGACATAGTGAGACCCTGTTTCAAAAAACCACACACACACACACACACACACACACACACACACAGAAAAAACATAAAACATTGGTATAAATAGTACTCAGTACAAATAGTACTGAGAATTATGTTTTTTTTCTAATTTCCTGACATTCTAAACTAATAAATTCTCAAATGCTGAATTTAAACATATTCAAAATATTGTTCACTCCATTTTTTTTCTCAATGGAAGATAACAGGAATTCAACTACTAAAGATGCGTTTTGACATTAGGTTGATATCCCATGTAAAAATAGTTCACTTCTTCATCAGCCCTCTAACGGGGTATGAAGAGTCTCATGTATGCAGAGGTCTGGTTAGAACTCCCTAGTTTGGTGGCCAAATGCACAGTTTTGGTTTGCAGGGAAGCAGGCAAGCCACTAATTGGTGTCTTAGTGGCATTAGTCTCCCCAGTTAGAAGTCAAATTTTGTCTCCAGTCAGAGGTCGTGTGCTTCCCAAACAGATCTCACCACTTCACTGCTCACAAAAGGAAAAATACCAAGTTTTGTGCTGGTAGGACATACAGTATATAAAGAGTCTACATTCACCCAACAAGTATGTATTACACATCATTCTCTGTTGGCCTTGTGCTAAAAATAGTAGGAACCCAAAGTCAAATCATATTTTGTTTCAAATAGGTAGCATGAATCTACAGTTGTACAGAATCTGGTTAGAGTGCTTTCTTTAGTTTTTCTTACCTTCGTTCTAAACCTTAACTTCCCTAAACACTGGTTCTCTTCTAAAATATGGGCAATAAGAGTATCCATCTAATAAAGCCACATAATTATTTAATGAGTTGACATAGTAATTAGAACAGTACCTGTACATAACAAGATCTCAATAAACATTTGCTCTTTTTAGCTTTATTTTGCTGGGAAACAGGGTGACAGAGATGAAGTAATTTGCTAATAATAACTAAAATTAGAACTTGAATGAAGTCTACCTGAGACTGCTATGTTCTGTTTTTCTTCCCAAGAAACGTCAACATCTTGGAAGGCCCAGGTGTTTCTTGTCTTTTCATTTCACCATCCACATGGCTGTTTCATCCTAAACCTGCTCATACTGTGGTTATAAAGGGGCTGTTGTAGAACTCAGGCCTGTATTCTTCCTGGGTTGGAAAACAGCTTGATCCTGTCCATGTATCTTTCACTTAAAAGAAAGAAGTTTTCCCAGTACATTTCTCCTGCTTTTCCTTGGTCAGAACTGCGCCTCATGCCCATTCAGCCAGTCGTTTGTAAGGGGGATGGAAATGTCCTTGGAGTTTTGGGGCCCTTTGGACCACCGGGGTGTTTCTTCATTCTTTCTTTCCTTGCTTCTTTCCTTCCTTTCTCCTTTCCTTCTTTCTTTCATTCCTTCCTTCTTTCCTTCTTTCCTCCCTCCCTTCCTTCCTTCCTTCTTTCTTTCCTTCCTTTATATTCATCATCACCTTTAAGACTGAAGCAACCTAAATACGTTTAATCATTTATAGCTCAAGCCCAGATGAATAAGTGATTATAACAGAAATGGATGGTAAAATTGAAACTGTGACATTTCCACAAGTGAAGAAACACAGGTGGACTGGACCAGCCTCAAGTGAGGAAGTGCCCCCACCCCCCACTACAACAGGAGACAAGGAGGGGCAGAGCGTCCCAGACTATGCCTGGAACTCTAGCCATCATCGTTCCATTCAGAAGCCCGATCAAAGCCATCCACTATACCCTTTTAGCCACCTTACTCCTGAAGGACAAATTTTCTTCCTTCCAGCCTGCCGCCTCTTCCTGCCACAAGAAACTGTTGAAAAATGTGTCTTTACCCTCATTAGTAGCACTTCCATCTGGGTTGGATTTGTTTTTGTTTTTGAATCAAGACTTGACACTGTGGAGCATATTCTAAGACACACTTCCTTTTTGGATAATGCCTTCTTTCCTACAATCAGTGGCTCTTCATAACAAGCCCTGGCTCTGTTTTGGAAAGATGGCCCAGAGATTTAACCACTGGCCATGGGACAAGAGAACTCACGGTTATCAAAGTTCCATTAAGGAAAGCCAATTTCCCCCCAAGAAATTTATTGACTCCAAAAGAAACACTAATATCTTTATAGCTAAAAAAAGCCCTAATGAATAACAATTAACCTACTGATTAAAGTTAACAGCACCAGTAATAAGAAATATTGACCATGTATCTGCTGGTGTGAAGAACTCAGAAAGACAACACTTCTGTGATATTCATGCTAGTAATGCATTGCCACAATCTGATCATGAGAACATATCAGAGCAATTCAAGCCAAAAATCATCCTACAAAAACTGGCCAGTATTCTTTGAAATAGTTGGATTATTCAAATGACCTTCAATGGCTAAGCACTTAAAGTGTGATACATCATACCATGTGATACTTGCTGGCAAGAAAAGCGAATGAAGTAGTGATCAATGGAACAATGCGGATGGATTTCCAAGGGATTACACTGATTTAAATCTCGAGAGAGATGTGCTATGGGATTCTATTTATGTGGCATTCTTGAAATGGCAAAGCTGTAGAAATAGAGAATAGATTAATGGTTGCCAGAGGTCAGGGAGTAGAGCAGGGCACAAGGGACCCTTCTGATAAAAGTCTTCTGTGCTGGTGGGTGCAAAAATCTACATATGTGATAAAGTTTCATAGAACTAAACACACACACACACACACAGAGATCCATGTAAAATAGGTGAAATCTAACCATGTCAATTTCCTGGTTGCAATATGTGTAGTCAAGAGTGTGCCATTGGGGGGAACAGGGTGAAGGATATGAGATCCCACTGTATTATTTCCTACAACTGCATGTAAATTTAAAGTATACTGAGATTATAAAAGTCAAGGAAATATGTAGGAGCAATTCCAGATTGGAAGAGACTAAGGAGTCATGATAAGTAAGTGCAACTTGGGGTCATAGATTAGATCCTAAATCAGAAAAAGGACATTACTGGAATAAGGTCAGTAGTATATTCATGGTAGTGTTCCAGTGTTCATTTCTTGGTTTTGATCAATGTACTTTTTCTATGCTTGACAGTAATATTGGAGGAAGCTAGGTGAAAGATATATGGAGACTCTACGCTTTTTGTAACTTTTATAAATTTAAGATAATATTAACATTTTAAAATTTCTGTAAAGAAAGGTTTTTCTGAAATCCAATCACTGCTTTTAAACTTGAAAATTTAGCAAATTAGAGTTGGCAAAAGAAAAGCAAAGCACATAGGAAATTTCTTAATATTTTTGTAGTTTTCCTCAAGATTTTGACCTGTGATGCAGCCAGAAAACAAAATCCCAGAGTCTAAATGGCACATCAGTACTACTACTTACAGGAGCTTCTACAGTTTACTTTGTTAATGTCCCTGATCTGATGCTTGTTTCTTAGAATGACTTTTTCTGCTGCTGATGGCCACGAGCAAGCCATCTCCAGTTCCTCTTACCTGTCTTCACAAGTGGAGCCCCACGCTGGCCACCACTTTGGCTGTCCCAGGGAACCTGTCCATGCTATCTGTAACCTAGATGGATGAGCCAGAATGATTCAACATGTTTTTCAAAGGATTAGTTGCAATCTTACTCATATGACCCACTACATATCATAAATATGTAATAGATTTCTCCACATCCCTGATCTCAGTGTCACGCTCAGGTCCTTGGAGCTCAGAAGAGGCTATGAGGATTCACACCCAGCAAGCACTGTCCAACCACATTCTTGGGCTCTGTTGCACCATGTTCCTAGGGTAAATCTTCTAAACAAGCCAGATTTTGTTGTGTAGACTTTTTTCCTTTCCTTTAAATAAGTGTTTTTCCAAGCATGGAATTCAGAAGAGAGGTCACTTTCCTGCATGGGAATCTGTCTGCTTTCTTTTTATGGTCATTTCTATATCGAGAAAGTCTCAGGTCCAGTAAACCATGAGGTATTTTGGTAAAACTCCCTTGAGCATGAGCCTCACTTGCTGTGTTATCACCTCAAGTCTCATTCAAAGGCCACACCCTCTCTTCAGTTCCTGATTTTTCTGCTCAAGAGGAAAAAATATGTAATGATACACCATTTGTTTCTTCTTCTCGTTCTTATCTGTGCAGCTCTGGTCCAAGGCTGGACTGGTCTGGTTTTCATCCATCTAACTGTAGAGGTTACAGCAGGATGGACAGAAGTTTGGACATAGCAGTCTGGGAAAACTTTTCCCATAAACCTGACTTGATACATCTGTCCTGCTGGCAGCCAGAGGCCCACCAGATTTCCAGCTGGCTCTGCGCCTCTTCCGAGAGGCTCAGTCAGATGAGGAGTTCCCTAGTGTCCTCCACTCTGGCAGAGCAAGCATCCTGCCCAAGACCGGCCCAGAGGGCTGGCCACATCCTTGGCCCAGGTGATCACAAGCAGTTTGCACCCCAGCAGGGGCACAAGGAAGTCCTGGAGATTCCACAAAAAGAACGCAAATGAAGATGTTAGACTGTATCAGCCCTTGCTTCCTGAGAGCAGCATTCGCCCAAAAAACACAAAACACAAAGCCTTAACTTTCATCTCTGTTTTGGTTCTCCTAGCGGAACCAAGAGAACATAAATCTAAAGTTCTCAATGTCCAGATTCCTGAACAAATATGTTCATATTTTAAACAGAAGATCTAGCCTAGGACTTCTTGTATTTCACTTTCAAGGTCCTTTAGCATCAGTGCTTAAAGAACATCTGCCCTACACCTCAATTTCCCTGGTTTGAAATCCCCACCCACAAAAATGTCAAAGGAATCCATAGTACTAATATTTCAGGGTGCCAAACCAGCGAATGGGCCAGGAAAAAGAAGAGGAAACATTTTAGGCCAGACAAGGTGCTGACTGATATTTCAGGCCTGCATCAAGGAACTCTGGCACTTAGGTGATGTTTCTAGGCTGAGAGAGTTTCTAGGGCTCACATGACAAGCTAATCACATTGGCACTTACTGGAAGTTGAATAATGACCATCGTTTAGCTGGACTTTAGAGCCCTGGTCATGGGGCTCACAGCACATAGCTCCACCTGCAGTTGGAGGGTCACGCCAGTACCAGGAAAGGGACAGCCACTGACTGGTACCCTCACTTGCCTCATTTTGCACTTTTGGCCCATCAGGAAGGTCCCCAAAGGAGGGCTCTGGGGCCTTGGCTGCCACATGTACTATATAGGTGGGGGGAGTAATCTATGGAACTCAGTGACATTTTCTTTTTGTTTATTCTTTATGTTTTAATGGAATTCTGTGGTTCAGACTTGGTTTAGGCTCTGTGCTCTCAGAGTCAGCTAAAGTACAAAGGGGGGGAGAAGTAATGGGAAAAATTAGATTCTTGATTTGTGTCCAGATGGTACTGGACAAAAATAGATTCAGAGATTCTCACTGCAAACTTGCCTCTGGTATGAAGCTCCCCACCCCCTTCACTTAAGGTCTTTGTGGTAGAAGAGGGAATGGGAATGGGAAAAATACTGGGAACACTCATATTTCTTTTTCCCAGCCATATATTAAAAGATGTGCACAGGTTCCAGTTGAAGACTTTTGTGGAACAAGAGGAGTCGCCACACACACACACACACACACACACACACACACACACACACGGAGGCCTGGGACAACGCGATTTTAAGTTGAAAGAGACCTTTGCTTGGCCAGCCTGAGGTCCAGGGGGAGCATACATGTCACAATAGCAGGGAGAACCAGTGTGTGACAGCAGGGAAGCTCAAAGCAGATGGCCGCTGGATGAAGGGTTTCACCTTAGACCTGCCACCAGCAGAGCAGTTGGCCTACACTCCCCTCTAGTGCCATGTTCGAGAAGCTCCAATCAAAGACGACAGGCAGGGCACAGGCCTGGGGCTCTGGTTCATCACCAGCAGTAGGCAGCAGCCATTCACACCTGGGCACCTTTCCTCTGCTAGGGGAGGATCTCACAGAGCTCCCTTGGCACCTGCTGGGAGGCCAGTTAGCAAGCGAAGGGTGTCTGCAGTCCTATATGAAGATACCACAGGAAGACTTGAGGCCATGCATCTGCCAAAAGCTTGATAACAAAACCAAAGCAACCCAGGGACTCAACCCAGCCAGCTAAAACTCTGCCTTCTAGTCCTCATATCCCAAAGACTGTGCAGAATCTCCATCATGCCTTGACGTTCACTGGGAGCCCCATCCATGAGTCACCACAAAAACACAGGCCTTCTAAAGCTCAGAATCCGGGGCTGAGGATTTAGCTCAGTGGCACAGCACCCGCCTGGCAAGCGCAAGGTCATGAGTTCGGTTCCCGATACTGGAAAAAATAAATAAATAAATAAAGCTCAGAACCCTTTCTATAGACAAGCAGGTCAGTGGGGTTACTCAGATGCCATGAAGTAAGTAGTGGTCAGGTAGAAGGTACTTTAAAAGCAGTGCAATTCTGTGACAATTGGGTTTCCTTCCTAGTGTGTAAATAGCCTCAGTGTATAAACTGCCTCAGTGTATATGCAGAGCTATCAAATCAGCCCTTTGTCCTGTGTGCCAGGGATGCGGGGAGAGATACAGAGATCTGAGAGACAAAGATCAGGCAGCTGTCAGAGCCAAGAACCAGCAAACTGCTCAAAGGAAGCCTCCATCCAAAGGCCAGGCTGCGAGATGAGAACCAGATGCAAGATACCAGGGCTAGCGCCACCAAGACAGACACTGTGGGAGCAGCCCAACCCAGACATCTGGGCCCTGAGACTTAGAGCTTGCCTGCAGCCTTTTGTGTTCAGGCCTGAAGTCTTCTTTCAGAATTTGAGATTTAAATTGACTTCTTTAAACAGCGTTTAAACAGTGTTTTTCTCAATTTCAAATCAGCATTAGTGGAAACTTCACTGTGTGGGAAATGCTATCAATTTGTCTAACCAGAGAACAAGAAGAAGATTTTATATGTCACTGTGTTTTATATTTGGCAAGACAGTCTAATATTTAGTGCCTCACATGAGTCTCAGAATGACACTGCGAGATAGAAAGGAAATGTTTCCATAGATCACTGGCCTCCATGAGGCAGGAACTATTCTGTTCATCATTGTCACCTAAACCCTTAATATGCTGCCTCTCACAGTGAAGTACTCAAATAAAGATCTGCTTAATAGAGGGATGAATGAATCGATAAAGGGTAGATGGATGAATGGAATTTGCCTCAATTTTTAAAATAGGTTCAATTCCCAATTCCACTTACTAATGAGTGATTTTGTCCAAGTTTCTAAACTTTATTTTCATTGAATATAAAACATGGATATTATGATGAATGTGATCATTATGCATATCCAAAATGTACCAATAAAATCTGATTAGAAAAAATAAAAAATAAATCAAAAAACATGGATAATTATATTGCTTTTTCTACCACACTGGGAAAAAGCACACATATGCTCAGAGGCATAACAAGTGGCACCAGGTTATACTGCTTTCTAGGACACGGTTTGTCCTAATGTATTATAGTAGAGAGAGGAAGGAACTGTTTACTGACTGCTTATCTATTGGATAAGCTCTTTCAGGAACTTTGAAATCTTTATGATATTTACTGTGAAGTAAATATTATTATTCCCAATATGCAAATGAAGAAACTAAAATTCAGAGAAGTAAAACAACTAGTCAAAGTTTCCACAGTTGAGTTGGGATTGAAACTCAGGTCTAACTGACTTCAAAGCTCAACTTTTTCCCCCCTGCCATATTTTCATGTTGTTCACACCAACTTCAAGGGTGAAGGCCTGAAAGCCTGAAAGGCTCCCATCCACCCTGGAAACAAGACTGACAATGACTCTGCCAAAGACTGGAGTCCCACTGCAAAGCAGCCACCTGTGTGGTTGCCACAGATTTAACTATTGACTGATGTATACAAACAACCCAGCAAACTTAGAATATTTTGGCCAAAAATGTAGCTATGTAGTGCTACATTCTAGATTATCAAATTTAGACTGCCCAAATTTTTTATTCCAGACAATCTAAAAACAGCAGGTAATATAGTAATCTTCAAGACAGATTCTACGGAATCATTTGTGACCCCCCAAATACTCAAAGTATATGAAGATCTATGGTGGAAGTCACAGTGTAGGGAAACTGGGAGGAAAATGAAAACAGCTTAGTCTAAATCTTATCATAGCTTTTCTACAATAGTAATTATTTGAGTTACCTTCTAGCCAGGAAGTGGGTACCCTAAGCAATTTATGACCCCAAATTAGAATGTGATAGCATGAGGCACACAGGACACAAGGACAGGAACAGAGGGGGGTAGAGGACGACAAAACAGCTTTAGTCCTGCAACAAATGGAAACTTATAATGAGTGCAGCTGAAATACACGGTCTCCAAATGTTAGTTAAGATTCAGCCACAAATGACAAGGAATCTAACCTAAATTAGTGTAAAACAAAATATTAATTTATGGGTCTACATAACTTACAAGTCTAGAAGAATATCGCTGTGGACTGAAAGTGTGTATCTTCTTCAAATTCATATGTTGAAGGTCTAAAAATTTGTATCTTCTTCAAATTCATATGTTGAAGGTCTAACCCTCCGTGTATTGTATTTGGATGTGAACATTTTGGGAAATAATTTGGTTTAGAAAAGGTCATGAGAGTGAGGTTCTCATAATGGGTTAGTATCCTTTATCCTTATAAGAAAAGATCACAGACTTTTTCCTCTATTCCCTCCTCTCTTTCACCCTCCCACTCCTTTCCTCTCTCCTCCTTCTCTCTGCCATGCGAAGACATTGTGAGAAGCAGATATCTAATCTTAAACTTCCCAGTCATCAGAGCAATGAGAAATGAATGTCTGTGATTTGAGTCAATCCATGATACTTTGTTATAGAAACCAGAGTGACTAAAATATATGTGTAGCTTTAGGCACAGATGGTTACAGGGGTCCACAGCTGTCATTATTATGTTGTTTCTCCCTGTCAGTATCTCAGCTCACCTTGTTCACTCAAGGCTCCATTGGCAGAAAATCTCATGCCCTATGCCTTAGTCACTTTCCTGTCATGGGGACACAATACTCAGCACCCACAATTTAAAGGAGAGGATTATTTTGGCTCACATTTTTAGTCCCTACTCTGCTGGATCCAAGGCAGGATGCCAGCCATGCAGAGGAGGATCATAGAGGAAAAGCTGCTCATGTCATACATCCAGGAAACAAAGCAGAAGAGGAGTCTGCAAGTGACACATACACTTCAAGACCACTACCCAGGGCCAGCGATATAGCTCAGTGGCACAAGCACCTGCCTGGCAAGTTCAAGGTACTGAGTTCAATTCCTAGTACCAAAAAAAAAAAAGAAAAAGAAGAAGATGACTACCAGCCAATGACCCACCTATTCTGATCAGGCACTAACTCTTAACAACACATTTAGTTGTAAACATAACAGTTCACTAAAAACCTGATAAAGATAGCACCCCATAGTCCAATCACTTCCCAAAATTCCCACCGCTAAGCATATGAGGCATTGGGGAGAAACTTATTGATAAACTATAACATTTGCCTCTGGCCCCCAAAAGACTTATGCACATATCTTCATGCAAAACACATTTAGTCCATTTCTAAGAGTCATCAGAGTAGTAAAAGTTTCAGGCTGCCTCAAAAGTTGAACCTAAAAGTTCTACTTAGAAACTGAAGGCAAACTTATACCTGTGAAACCCTGTAAAAATCAAAAAGAAATTTAAATGCTTCCAACATAAAATGGAACAGAAAAATATTCGCATTCCAAAAAGGAAAATGGAGGGACTAAAAGAATTTGAAGCAAAGCAATATTGAAACCCCAAAGGTCAAAAATTAAATCCTGCAGCTCTGTGTTCAGCACCAGGGACCAAGATGGGGGCTCTAAATGCCTTGGGTAGCTCTGCCTCTGTAGCACTACCTTGTGAAGTTCCAGTGGCCTTGCTGTTGGGAAGATTCACCTCACTGCATACAGCCTCAATCACACATTCTGCACTCTGGTTTCTCCAACTTCCTTGGGCCTCCACTGCATTTTCAGGTTTACTCTCATAGCTTTACTCATGGTGTCCTCTCAAGGACACATTGCCTGGCCTCCATGGCCTTCAGGAATCTGGGTGGAAATCTCCTTCACCTGCAACTCTTACATTCTGCATGTCTTTAAAACCAGCACAACATGGATGAAGCAGAGGTCATCCACCAGCTTGAGCAGTAGCCAAGCCCTTTTGTAGCATGGCTACAGTAGCCTCTGAGTGCCTAGATGGTTGAGAATTATGAAAGCAATTCTGGCAGATCTGGCCCTTCTTGAGCACAGTGGCAGGGCTTTCTTTCCAAATGAAAGCTTTGTAGTCTTGTACTCTTGAGCCTGTGACATGTGGAGTCTCACTGATTCCTTACAAGCCCTCAAGGCATCTTTCCTATTGACCTGATGTAAAGCACTTGGCTTCTTTTTAAATGCTATTCCTCTTAGCAACCAAACTCTGCTTGGCCAAAATAGTACGGATCCTGACTTTGCAGGAGCTTCCTTTTTGGTGAAACTCAAAACTTTTAAAATCACTCAGTTGTGCCACTTGCACTTGATTCTCAATATAGAACTGGCTAAAAACACCCAGCAGCACCCATTCCACAGTCTCAACCTTGGGCTGCCTTGGAATTTCATCTGCCAGATTAATTTGTCTGCCATCCTTAGTCTCAGTCTCCCACAAAGTCTCATCACATCAGCAAAATATAGACAACTTTTCTGCCAGAGCATAACACATGACCTGGAGTCCAAATGCCAATGGCATCCTTGTTCCTAGCTGAAATCCCCTTATTCTGGTTTTCATATTTCTATTAGCATTCTGGTCCTCTGAACCCTGACCAGAATCTTCCAGTAAGCATGGCTTGCAGCATTCTATGGTTTCTCTGGCTACCATCTCCAAACCTTCTCCAACTCCTTCCATGAATCAGTTCCAAAGGCTTCTAAGCCACATGATCAGGTAGCACTATAGCAATGTCCTCACCTTTCTAGTACCAAACCCTGTCTTGGTCATTTTCCTTGTCACTGAGGCAAAATACCCAACACCTACAATTTAAAGAGAAGAGGGTTACTTTGGCTTACATTTTAGCAGCTTCAGTCCATGTTTGGTAGACTTAAACTTAGAAACAGCTTGGTAGAAAGGTCTGGCAGAGGAAAGTCATTCATGTCCTGGCAGCTAGGAAAGCAAGGAAGAAGGGAGGAGCTGGCAAGGGAGAGAAACTCTTGAAAATTCTGGCCCCCAGTGACTCATGTCTTCTGACCGACCAGTCTCCATATTGTAACAGCAAATCTGCTTTAGTATCTCCATGGTCCAATTCTCTTCCAAAAGCCCTGCCCAGAAGTCCATTAAGGTCTTAGCGGACATAGCAATGTAAACCATTGCATACTCTTTCTGTTTTTGCTTTTAAAAGATATATTACAAAGAGGCTGAAAATATTTTCTCTATGCTTTTGTTGCCCTACTTTCAGAAGGTTATGTCATTGTCATATTCAGAAATCCTGGAAATTTTCAGCTGGAAGAGATTGTTCTTAAAAAATTGCCATGCATTCTGGCTAAAAGAAGATTTTCAGTTCACATCCTATTGCCTATTACATAATTCCTACAAAGTACAGCATTAATTTTAGTACTATTTTAATGTAGATTTTTATCAAAAGTTCAAATAACATTCCCAAGCCAACAAGCCAGAACAGTCCATGACACAAGTTTAGTTCTAGTACTAATTGAATGTCAGCTTGTATCAACAGTTCAAACAATATTTGCAAGCCAACAAATCAGAACAGTTCATGATATAACCTTAGTTCTAGAACTAATTATTTGACATCACCTTGTATCAGTAGCTCAAATAACATTTTCAAGCCAACAACAGAAGAGTGCATGATATACGTTTAGTTCTAGTACTAATTCAGCATCAACTTGTATCAATGGTTCAAACAACACCTCTGAACCAACAAATCAGGAGAGTCACCATGTTGTGGTTTAGGGGATATTGCAAGGAGAAATAATATAATATACAGGACACATATTTTATAAGATTACTTATAATAGTCACCCAAAGAATCATATACAAGAGAGTGTAGGAAATCTGTCCATACACTATAGACCAAGAATCCAGCTGAGGGCTGGATCCCATGGAAATGTCCTCCATGAGTCCAGCTGAAGACCTAGAGCTCACAACAGTACCTCC
>NW_004955435.1:18649142-18651755 GCF_000276665.1 Chinchilla lanigera | reverse complement strand
TTCTTCTCCAGTTCTGCCTCTTATGCTGCTGGCAACAGTCCTCAGATGGGCCTCCCACACCCAACACCATGCTAACTCAGTTCAGCTGGGGGTTATAAACTGACCACCAGTTGTTAATCCACTACACAAAAATGTATCCCAAAAATATTTAATTTTTGATGTTTGTGCTCCACACCCACTACCCAACCCTGTTTATGGATTGGATTCTGCTGGGGAAGTCTGTTTAACTTGCCAGACTTACCATGCTAATTCATACCATTGAGATGGCATGAAGTTGGTTAAGAGCCTAAACTTTGATCCAATAAAAACAGACATTAAAACATTATTTTGTTTCTTGATTTAAGGATTGTTAGTTCCTGGAGTTATTTTGCTGTCAAGTTGCTGGAAAGGCCATTTGTTTATGGAATTTGTTGTTGGGAGGAACATACTTTAGGGAAGTAAATTTAAGAAGATCTGTTCTCACATGGATAGACTGATGTGTAAAAGATTGTCAAAGAAAAAACTCTGGAGATACTGCTATGTAGCCTCTGTGTGTGTGTGTGTGTGTGTGTGTTTGTGTGTGTGTGTGTGTGTGTGTGTGTGTGTGTGTGTGTCCATCATGTGTGTTAATATCACCAAACTCAACTTTACAAAAGGCCAATAGACCATGACCCATACTTAAAGGCAAAAGATATTTTTCACATTATAGACATTTTGGAATACCCTTTTCAGTGCCCCAAATAGTTGTGATGGTTGTTTTGCCTTAATAAAAATTCTGCTAAGTCATCATGGTGGTGTGCCAATATGGCCTGGCCCACTGGAGGCCATGTGGCAGGCTCTACCTTCCTCCTCTCTGGTCACATCATAACTTCCTAGTTCCTTTTTTACAACATACTGTTTCCTTCTTCCTGCCCCCTGTCCAATCACTGCCTGCCAAGTTGCACAGACCATTCCCTAAACCCGGACCCCAGCCTGGCCCTATATAGCCTTTGTTCCCCCAGCCAGGCCTTCAGAAGTGCCATGTCCCTCCTTTCTTCTGTGATCTTCTCTGTGCCCCCAATAAAGGCATTTTTTATTTTGTTGTATTCTTATCTGCACCAAAAAGCCTATCAGTTGCCCAAACTCAGTCTATGCAGTCTTACAGGACTGAAGGCACAGTGTAAAATGAGGCACACCTGTAAGTTATTGAGTTATAAACAGTTCAACATGAAAAAATCAACCTTTTGTAGAGTCCCACAAACTAGTTTTGAGGCTTTGATATAGTACTTAAGGTATGAATTTTTATTTTAAACTCTCCCTTTTAACTCTTGATTAGGTATAGAGCATTTCAAGGTTTGATAGCAAACTCTATGTCTAAGATTATTAAAACAGCCCTTTATTTGCTGATGTTTACCTGTTTACTTGCTGTACCATGCTTTTCTTAGAGCTAAGAATTTGTTTTTGAGATTCAGCCTGCTCCCACCCAGGCTTTGCTAGTCTGTTTTGTACATGTGATCTCTAGCACCCACCTCCACCAGTGACCCTTGAAGGTTTGAGTCCCTTACCCCATCTTGTGTTGAGTGGACTTCCGCTCACAGAATGAGAGAGTGATGCACATACACTGGGCCTAAGGCAATAAGCATATGACAGTCTCTGTGACAAAGACTGATTCAGGAATCAGCATGGGCCACAAAAGAGCCATAAAATGTAGTGAAATCTCCATGAGACTCCTGGGTCAGAAGGAAATGTTTTCACCTAGACTACTGAAACAGTAATATGCAGTTATTTTGGACTTAGGGTGTGATAGTTTAGATCTAGATGTCCCCCAAGGGCTTCATGCATGCATATCTGGGACCTTTGGAAGGCAGTTTGATTATGGGAGCAAGATAGCTAACTTGGTTTTGGCAGACAGGGTCTCACTGGAAAAGACTAGTCACTGGGGCCATGACCTGGAAGGGGTATCTCCCTCCTGGGATTCTCTTCTTCCCTCTCAGCTTTCTAGTCACAATGACATGAGTAGCTTTCCCTTCTTCCCCACTGTCATGCTGTCCTTTCTTGGAGCCAGCAGACTACAGATTGAAACATAAGCCAAAGTAACCCTCTTCTCTTTAAATTGTAGGTGTTGGGTATTTTGCCTCAGTGACAAGGAAAATGACCAAGACAGGGTTTGGTACTAGAAAGGTGAGGACATTGCTATAGTGCTACCTGATCATGTGGCTTAGAAGCCTTTGGAACTGATTCATGGGAGGAGTTGGAGAAGGTTTGGAGATGGTAGCCAGAGAAGCCATAGAATGCTGCAAGCCATGCTTACTGGAAGATTCTGGTCAGGGTTCAGAGGACCAAAGTGCTAATAGAAATATGAAGACCAGAATCAGGGGATTTCAGCTAGGAACAAGGACGCCATTGGCATTTGGACTCCAGGTCATGTGTTATGCTCTGGCAGAGAAGTTGTCTGTATTTTGCTGATGTGATGAGACTTTGTGGGAGACTGAGACTAAGGATGGCAGACAAATTAATCTGGCAGATGAAATTCTAAGGCAGCCCAAGGTTGAGACTGTGGAATGGGTGCTGCTGGGTGTTTTTAGCCAGTTCTATATTGAGAATCAAGTGCAAGTGGCACAACTGAGTGATTTTATTTTATTTTATTTTATTTTA
>NW_004955435.1:18559991-18649042 GCF_000276665.1 Chinchilla lanigera | reverse complement strand
GAGGCAGGAGGATCATTGTGAGTTTGAGACCAGCCTGAGCTACAAAGTGATCTCAAGGCCAATCTGAACTGCAGAGCGAGACCCTGCCTCAAAAAAAAAAAAAAAAAAAAAAAAAAAGAAGGTGACCACATGGGTCCTTTTTCCTGGTAGCTCACAAGGCAATGCTATCTAAGTCTCCAGCACTAACTGAGCAAACTCCCTGACAATAAAGTTCCCAAGAAAAGAAGTCTCTGTACAGCGGCATAAGCACTTGCCTGGCAAGCCTGAGGTCATGGGTTCAATTCCCGGTCCAAAAAAAAAAAAAAAAAAATAGAGAAAGAGAATCCCATCTGCATATTGGCAGATTTGGTTGTCTATCATGTTTTCATGAGATACCAGGCACTTTTATAAGAAGTTAGGCTCTATTGTCAACTGCACAACACCATGTACATTTGAATATTCCCGAGCTATTCATACGGATACTGTACTTTTTCATTCTCCAAAGTACGCTGGTTTGGATAATAACCTTTATGACCACCTGGCTCACTTGGAATAAGGAACAGTAGACCTTTGCTATGCTTCCTTTCATTTGGGGAATAAACAAATTGTCACTGCACCTTATCCCCCCCAAAGGAAGTTTGGGGATCTAGAAAAAAATTGGGGAGATATTTTATTTGCTCCCAGTGTTTCTTACAGAGACCATCAAGAATAAGGAAAATGCTTCCATCGCACCATAAAGCCAGCATTATTTGGCAGAGAATAGGGTCAAAATTGTAATAACAGAAAAAGTGTGGATGCCTCAGATGAGCACGGCCTCCGTGATGTTTGGAAGGAAAGAGAAGCTCGCAACAGGAAGATGTCTTTGTTAGCAGATGGTGGCGTCTTGACAAGTGAATTATTTGGAGTGCAACATCTCCCTCTGCTGGCAGAAAAGAGGGAGGGCGGTAGAAAGCTGCAGAGCCATCCTGCCCCAATCCTAGCCCACACCACGGAAAGCAGCGAGGACCCACGAGGACCGGAGCCGCTGGGGAGAGAGCAGGGCGAGCGCGGGGGACAGAAGAGGAGCGGCCGCGCACATGGGCGGGAAGCGGCGCCGCTGATCTTGCGCGTGCGGTCAGGTACCCAGACCCAGACCCAGGCCCCGGGGCTGCGGCGGGGAGCAGGAGGCGGGCGGGGGTGACTTCTGCGTCCCTGGCTCTTCCCTCAGAACCCCACCAGCTGTTTCTGCGGCGGGGCTGCGAACTCAGGCGGGCAACGCTGGCAGTGGGTGTGGCGCGGAGCAGCACTGCCCAGCTGCGGCCTTGGTAGCGCCGTGCAGCCCCAGACCTACAGGCTGCCGCCGAGGCTTAGAGGGGTCCCCAGCAGGCACGCGGAGAGTGCAGGGCGCAGCGGCTTGCCGGGAGCGCTGCCCTCGTCTGCCCTGCTCTCGTGCTAATTTCAGACTCCTGGTCCCCAGCCCCTTTGGCGTTTTCTGCCCCGGGGGCGGGTGTGAGCGCACCCTGACTGATGCACACACTCAGCTTGCCGGCCGGACCCCACCTGAGCAGCCTCGTGGGGCTGCCACTAGCTGCGCCCTGTCCCCACTTTGAGCCTCATAGGCGCTTACCTCCAGGCTCTGCTTGTTACTGTTATTGGATGGTGTGGTGGCCAGGCTTGCCAGGCCTTGCCAGGCTCTTGCGGTCCCACTCAAGGAACTGGATGGGACAACCAATGGACAGAAAAGTTCAACGATTATTCAAGGTACAAAAATAAACAAGAAGATCCAGGCCATCTCAGGCAGTGCTTCAAAGCCACTCTGCCAGCGGTCCCCCAGGGTGATCAGACAGGTCTCCATGATTTATAGGTCATGCCCAATTGTCCAGCTGGGTTGCCAGGTTGTCCCTCAATGCCTCATGTGGTCATAGGTGGGGCTTTTCAGAGGTGGCTGGATCTAGGATGTGTGACACTGGGATGAATGGTGTGATGCTGGGGTCAAGGGTGCCTCACCCTGGTCGTGGGTGCTACCCACCTGGGCAGGTAGCCAGGATGGAATATAAGAGACAGAAAGAGGACTGTTGCTGCTGCTTGCTGCTTTGCTACCTTCTTTCTGCCCTGCTTTGCCATGGACTATTTCTCCTACGCGATGCCCCTCTGCCATGCCACTGTGCCTTGGAGCCAGCCAACTATGGACTGAAGCCTCTACAGACTGTGAGCTGAAACAAACCTTCCCTCCTTTAACTTTGGGTGTTGGGTATTTGGTCTCAGCAGTGAGAAAATTAACTAAGACATGCCCTAATCTCTTGTCTTACTCTTTTCCACAAATCAGTCCTTCTGGATTTGAAACCAGCCACATGTGCACCAGGAAAGATCCACAAGGGCCTCAGTGACTCTCTGAAGTGGGAGAAAGAATAGGACAAAACACAGGCTCGCTTCTGCCCTTCTGACTCCAGCCCTCACTGATTTCTTGATTGTGCTTCAAACCTACGAGGTTATACTAACTGTCAGTCATCTGTCACACCTTGGAGCCCTGCATCACACCTTGGGGCCCTGTGTCCTGAGGGCACAGTGTGTCCCTGGCCTTTATCTGGTCTCTCCATGTGTCACTTCTGCACCACTACCCAGGCCTGAGCCAGGCAAACACGGGGCAGTGGTGACCTGGATAGGTACCTGGGGCCTGACCTTGATAACCCGGCAGCTTAGTCCACAGGTGAAAAAGCCTGTTTCTCCTACACAGCGCAGGTGGCCTCACACCCTGTGGGTGCTCAGATTCTCATGCACCTGCCTGTGAGACACAGTGCTGCCTGTTCTGTACGGACTCAAGTCGGCTGGGAGGCGAGAGAGACCAACTGTGGTGGGAAGATGCCTTTGGAGGGGTCACGGGCGCTTCGAAGAGCAGTCTTCTCTCTGTCGTCTGCACAGCAGAGTCCTCCAGACCCTTCCTCACAAGCAACGCTCTGACCCCGTGGAAGGTGCAGACTCTGTAGCACTGATGTGTGAACCCGAGAACCTCTCCGAGGTGGAGAAACAGTCAGAGCCTCCCAGACGGAGACAGTCTAGAGCTGTCGAAGGACAACATCTCAGTTTATTCAGTGTCACAAAGAATGACGCAGTAGCCAGTGAGTGTGGAACCCAGAGCCCGGCGAGTGCCAACAGAAGTGGCCAGTCACCCTGAATGTTCTGTGGGAGCGACTTCTATTCCTGTCCAGCTCTGGCTGCCTACACGATAAAGGGCCAGAGTCAGGCCACTCAGCCCCTCTCAGATCCACGTACACTAACCATCACCCCGAGCATGAGGCCAGGATGTCCGCTCTGTGCACTTTGAGGCAGACCCAGCCTTGAGCCGTAAATAGGAGGAAGGGGGCTGCTTATGTCTGTAGAGGCTCACGGTCAACAATCTGTGATGTAGAAGCAGTGGGATGTCTCAGAGCCATGCTCAATGAACAGACCGGGTGAGGTTGGAGTTTTACCAAAAAAGTCTCCATCATAGCTCAGAGGGATTCTGTGAATGACAAAGGAGCTTCTCCTTCCCTCTGGCATCAGATGGGGTTTTATTGGCATCAGATGGGGTTTTATTCTCTTTAACGCTCATGTCCTAGACACACTGCAGGCTCCCCTCCGAGCCTGCATTTCCATCCAGGGACAAACCTCAGCCCCTCCTGTCACTCACCTTCTAGCCTGTCCCCACGATGTGCTTGGCTAATCAAGAAGGCCCCTGCCATCCATGCAAGAGCTCTTTATCCCTAACATCACTCAAACAAGAGGAGGGCCTGCACATGCCCCATCCATATCTCTGCCACTGGCTTCAGTAGGACTTCAGTTAAGACCTCACAGACTCAGGTAAGGACCCTGGAACAGCAGCGCCATGCTTTCAGTGGGTATGGTAGAGGGTCTTTGGTTTTCTGGAGAAAGCGGGAAAATTAATTCTGAACCTATGTCCACAGACAGCAAATCCTAGGCCTCCCTTAAGCTCCTGCACCATCCTGAGACTCTCTCTGCCCCCTGCTTTTGTGATTTCTCGGGGCCAAGCTGTGAAATGTGGGGATGATGTTCTTTCAGCAGCAGAGAGCCCTACATAGTAAGGTGGAATGTCCTCGGGGTCAAATAGCTTCTTTCTGTCAGTAATTCATAAATACATATACATGAAATTGGGCTGAACCAGTGATGTGGGAAAGCCACCTATGCTGAGCTATATCCCTAACCATAACTTGTAACGTGCCCCTTTCTGTCCCTTCTGTGTCTCTTTTTACCGCCTCCCTGAGCTTCAGAGAACAAATGAATCACACTCCTACTGCTTTTTCTCCAAAAAGGGAAGAGAAAACTCCCCTTGGGCCAAAGATGAGCAGTTCAGAGCTCGTTCTGATCTTCTCCCAGCTCACCTGGTGACTGACTTTGGGGGTGGCGGCGGCAGGATGGATAGGCAAGGTGCCTGAGAGACCTAACTTGAATGTGACTAAATCTTGCACTCACTGGACACCTGAGCCTCCCTAGGATGCAGAGAGATAGGAGAATAATCCTTGGGCAGATGTTTCTGGACAGTTTTCTGGCTTGGAATTACTAGCTGTATGAGGCTGAGGACCCAGTACACATGGAGAGTAGTGAGTGACACATTCTGGAGACAGTGGAACCTTCACTGTGGATTCCCCATGGGGACAGGAAGGAAAGTGCCAACGGCATGTATCTGAGAAGCAGGAAGACCAGCCATTTGTAAATACTGTGATACAGCTCTCTAAAGATTCCTTTCACCATAATTTTCCTTCTACAGATCAGGAATTTCATTTAGAGAAATCCTTCCATTAGAACCTCACCAAGTGTTAGTTATGTTGATTGAGTAGGGTCATCTTCGCTCCCTGAGAATGATGTAACAAGAAGCACATGCCTTTGCTACTCCGTGTGAATCTGCCTGGCACCAAAGATGGACGGGAATGACAATCCTCTCTTCCCCAACATGCATGAATGCGCTGCCAGATGGAGGGTCTCTGAGAGTTGTCTCAGGTTCTTGGCATACTGAACAAAAAATTGAGCAATACACTCAAAAGAAGTAGCAAGAGTAGTATTAGAGGCAAAGGTGCACTCCTCATGGTGGGAGCAGGCCAGCGGGAGCAGTTCCCAGTGAGAAGAGCTCAACAGGGGCAGGCCCTGGGTCTCTTAAACCCTGGGACTACGGGGAGATCCACAGTTAGGGTTCCTCCTGTCACTTTCCTGGTCGCAGAAACACAGTAACCCACACCCAGAACTTACAAGAGGATAGCTTTATTCTGAGTCACGCTCCAGTCCATATTGGCTGACTCCAAAGCAGGACCACATGGCAGAGGGGCATGGTGGAGAGCTGCTCATGGCATGGCAGACATGGCGCACAGACAGATCAAGAGAGGATCGAGGGAGGGAGATAAACATTTCCAAGCCACAGCCTCAGTGACCCGCCTCTTCCAACCAGACCCCACCTAACGAATAACAAGTCAACCGTAAGCCCCATAATACAGTCACCCTGAAAAGCCCTGCCTATGAGGGCATTAGGCTCTTGGGTGACATCTAGATATAAACCATAACAAGGACTAACAGAAGTAATGGCCCAGTTGGGTACCTGACTTGGCTCATTAGTCAGGAGTGGGGGTTTTTGGACATACAAGGGTTTGGAGGAAGTGGCATGGCGTCCAAAGCCCATGAGGGTGGCAGCTCTAGACTACAAGGCAAATGAAGGTGCACACAGGCAAGGGTCATGTACCTTGGTCCAGCACGTGCGTGGGGGTCATGGGGGACAGTGTGATCCTTACCTCTTTGTTTTCTGATATTCTGACAAGGTCACGCATGCTCTGTCCTGTTTCTCGATTCTTGTTTGTTTGTTTACTTCTCCGTACTCAACCTCCTGCCTCATCATATCTGTGAAGGACCTGACTCTCATAATTCATTACGGTTGCTGAAGGTCAGTGGTCTCAGTTTTCCAGAGATGCATCCTGCTGAGTATGGACGGAGCACCTAACTGAACTCTCTCTCCCTGACTGATCTAAGGAGGAAGCCAAGACCGTGGGGTCGTTTAGGAGCTGTTGATATATTCGAAAGGCCAGAAGCTCATGGTGGAACATTTCTTGAAGTCTCCAAGAGAGAAACTGTAGGGGTCTACTAAACAGACAGAATAATTAACATAAGAACCAGCAAAAACAACCCCATTAATGATCTTATACAACTCCTCACTTTTTTTAAGGGAGACTCTAACCACGTGTCTTGGTTACTTTTCTCCTGTTGCTGGGACAAAATACCTGATGCCCAAAATTAAGGAAGGAAAGGTTTATTTAGCTCACAGTTTGTGGTGGTTTCAGTCATCAGCTGGATCTAAGGCAGAGTGGCACATGGCAGAGGGCAACAGTTCATGGCAGGTGGAAGATAGCAAAGCAACAAGAATGCAAGGGAGGAGTGGCAGAAAGGGGAGAGCAAGCCTCTTTCACTCCCTTATGTCGTACACAAACTACCCACCCCTTCAGGCGGAGATAGGTATAGCACTCACACCCATAATCCCAGCATTGGATCATGGATCAATCATAAACTCTAAAAGCCTCAGGGCTGGGGATTTAGCTCAGCAGCATAGCGCCTGCCTGGCAAGTGCAAGGTCATGAGTCCTATTCCTGGTACTGGAAGAAGAACAAAAAACAAACAAACAAAAAAAGCCTTCCCCATGACTACATGAGGCTTTGGGGGGACATCCAGACACAAACCACAACACCATGACTCTTCATTAAGTACGTTAGTACATATCCTGCTTTTACATTAAATGAGCTACTGATGGGGTCCATCTGTCACAGGGATTTCTACATGCCCAGCAGTTGCTTCTCCTTTGCCATGTACTTGGCTTCCACCCCTTTCTATGCTTGGGACCAGGATCCTATTGGAACTGATGTGTGGTCCTGGTGGACCACAAAATCAAGATGTTCCTTGACATGCCAGTCATATAATGGAACAAAGCAAGCAAAAGTTACTGATGTGTTGTGCAATCTGTAGACCCACCTTTAGGGGACAACTCAAGGGAGAAAAAAATCACTGTAGAAAAGAGAAGTGCCATCATCCAGCCAGTTGCTCCTGGACACTCCAAGGACTTTTTGGCAAATACTTCTGCCCACTGTCACTACTGGACCTCCTGTTCAGAGTCATTGTTGAATACAACCCCTCCTGGATTTTGCCAAGCAGTGCTATTAAAGAGTTCACAGCCCTTGTAGACATTCCATGTATTGTTTTATCTCTACAAACCTCTCCTGGACCCTCCCTGTTAGTATATGTTAACCTCAATTTCTCCTGTTACTGCCTGCTATTAAGGCTTAATAAAATTCATCTCTCGCTGGGGATTTAGCTCAGCGGCACAGCGCCAGCCTGGCAAGCGCGAGGTCCTGAGTTCGATTCCCAGTACCAGAAAAAAACAAAACAAAACAATAAAATTCATCTCTCACAAACACCCCCAGGAACTTTTTTTTTTTTTTGCTTAACTAATTTTAATAATATGACATAAAGCCCCTAGACTTGACATAATCATTATGCAAACTACATAGATGAATACTGCCTTCTTTTAAAAACATAAAATAAGCCAAGACATGTGAAAATAGGCAAGTTTCCATTAAATAAATGAAAATTTTTTAAAAAGAAACTTTTCTTTTCCATGTCATTTGAAGAAGGGAAATCATCATTTTAAACAATATTCAAGTTTATTGAACAAATTTAAAAATGAGTTATAAAGTGTTTAACTTTCATCAGCTTCAAGGTTTATGTTGCTGCCAACTTTTGCATATAATTGAACTTTCAAATTTGCTGACACCCGCTGAATTGATTCTACTCTGGATTCTAAGGCGTCAATTTCTTGCAAATTTTTCTTTGCTTCTTCTAACATTTCTTGTGTTTCTTCTTGAGAATGGCTAATGAAAACATCACCAATTTGATAAGGTATCATTAAGCAGTCATCGTCTGCGAGCATGATGGCATCATAAGCATCTTCTAAATTCTGGAGTTGTTTCTGTTTTACTTTTATGTCTTCCTTTGGCTCTGTGATTCTACTCATATTCCCTGCAAATTTGATTATCTTTGGTTGATCTTTGAAAGTAACATGGGCGTCCTCTGCAGCTGCCTTCTTCATGGTGGCCGCCATCTTGGGACCCCCTTCCAGGCGTTTTCTGTCTTTCAACCTAATAGCTGAACAAAGGACAGGACAACTGGCAAAAAAGTCACATGACCAGAGAAACTCCCATAGATGCTGGGACTATGGAGATTAAAAAACAGAACAAGGGCTGGGGATATAGCTCAGTGGCATAAGTGCCTGCCTGGCAAGAGCAAGGTTGTGAGTTCTATTCCCGGTACCCCCCCCCAAAAAAAAAGAGAACAAACC
Source organism: Chinchilla lanigera (assembly GCF_000276665.1). NCBI lineage: Eukaryota > Metazoa > Chordata > Mammalia > Rodentia > Chinchillidae > Chinchilla > Chinchilla lanigera. The sequence goes on along the minus strand of NW_004955435.1, from coordinate 18,640,725 downwards.
TGACGTCCAGGAAATCCCAAGGTGGGCAACTACTGCCATGTTTTTGTTGTTGGAGAGGAGGGGGCCATTACTGGGGATGTTTGGGAACCAGAATGTAAGCAAAGGAAAGCCCAGATGACACTCCAAAGATTAGTGGAAATCTGTCATTTGTTAGTGAGTAATACAATTCAAAACAATAACAAAGAGATGGGAAAGATTTCAGCCTCTGTAGAGTGACAACTCCCCGAGGTAAGGTGAAAACATTTGAGGCTCTTCTTGTAGCCCAGGGAGATGGAGACAGAGGATGACTCAGATTATCAGACAGAGCTAAACCTGGAGCTGAAACCTGAGCTGCCATGTGGAATTGATGGAGCCATTAACTGGACAGCAAGTGAATGGGGTAGTGCCCAGCCTGTACCAGGTCCCAGCGTGTGGATACCCTGGTGTTGGTTCCTGTCGGGATACCAAGGGAGAAAAACAAGTCTTCCCGGATCCCCAGTGACAAGGGGGTGATTCTTGCCTTATTGGTAAATTTAATCTTGAATTCTAGTTTCATTTAATGATATTGTCAGATTGGCAAATCTAAAATACTTCCTGTGAACAGCTTACTCTAGTGTTTAAACTGCAATTACAGAATTAATTTGTTCCTCGACTACTTTCTGCTTGTAGTAAGATAATTTCTTCATCCAAGGTCATGCTATTCCGGCCAGCACTAGCTAAAATTGAACAACTCAGACCCAAAAAAGGCCTTGGTAAAACTAAGGTAGTTACAAGGTATACAACAGAAAGAACCCAGTAGGTGAGAGAGTGAGAAAGAAAGTGGGAGGGGGGAGAGGAGAGGAGAGGAGAGGAGAGGAGAGGAGAGAAGAAAAGAGAAGAGAAGAGAAGAGAAGAGAGAACAAGAAAAAGTTTTCTGAATTCCTTAAGCTCCCATAAAATATCAAGAACCAGGTTTGGAGGACTTGATCATAGAGACTTATGACAAGCCTAGAGTAGAGGAAGATGAAGATGTAAGTGCCTTAAGAGGGACTCCGACTGAGGAGAGCAGGAAAAACACTCACTGTTGGCCCCAGAGACGAGAATAAGAAAGGAAGGGTATGGGCTAGGCAAGGCAATCATCTCCCAGGGTCCTTGTTCTCCCTTACTCTTTAGTCCGCACTTCCTTGTAGGAAACAGAGTATTACAGACATAAACAAGTAGGAAGGAACCGGAAAATGCAGGAGCTAGTCCTCTGTTCCCCTGCGTTCAAGCCTCTAGGAGAGCCTGACAGCTGGTTTGGTGTTAGCATGGCGGAGGAGTAAAAGCACGGCTTCTGTAGGAGTTAGGTCCTCAGCAGAGACTTGAGATAAGGCCACCATTCCTTCGAGCCTGTGTGCAATGTGCAGAAACTGTTGGCCCTGACTTCACTCCTGACCTCCCCACTGTGTTTCACACACGCTCTTCAGCGGCACTCAAGGCCTATAAAATCCTAAACTGAAGCCCTCTGATTTCTAGCCTGCCCATGAGCTTCATCTCCATGCCCTCTTCTCCATAGATGGCAGTAGCCTTTACCTCATCAGGCAAATCAGGAGTATGGAGAACATCCAGGAGACCTCTCCTCTCCCTCTGCCCCCCCCCCGTACAGCCGTTCGCTATGTCCTGATGAGTGTACCTCCCAAATTCACTGTGAATGTGTTTCTGCATGCTCACCTCCCAAGCACTGGCTCAAGCTGCCACTGTCGTTAGTCGCCTGTACTGCCCCTGAAGGTCCCATGTACCTCTCAGCATTTGGTCTGATCCTACCCTCCACAGTTCATGCCTCCTTGACTTCATCTCTGACTACTCCAAATTTATCTTCTGACCTTTTAGGCACCATCATTTAAAAATACTTATTAAGCACATGTTCTGAGCAATACAGATGCTATAGATGTACCTAGAAAGGGATTCAGACCTTGGCTTTGGGGAAAGCATCCCCACCTCAAAGTGTCATCAAAGATTCTAAGAGATGTGTCTCAAAAGAGGAGCATTAGCCAAATAAACTAAGAGGTAGGAGGAAAGCTAGTAGTTTTTGAAATATTGGAGACAATATTTAGGGACCTGAGATCCTAGCACCACTCACGAAATGAATTGAAAAAATTCCCAAAAGCTGGGACTAGAGCAAAGAAAGTAGCAAGGAAGAGGACTGAGGTGATACGAGGGACTGGGAGACACCGGGCCTCGAAAGTCACTCTAAAAAACACAAACTTATGTCAAGTGCAATCAGGGCACCAGCAAATCCCTGAAGCTCTAAACTGGTCAGATTTCCCACTCCTTGATCTTCTGCATGTTCTCCGGCAGATTTCTTACCAATTTATATGTCAGCTTCCGCCCTGGCTAGTGGGCTCTTATCTGGCAAGAAACATATCTTCTTGATCTTTGTTCCTTGTGTTTAGCATACACCCTGTCCCAGAACAGGACTGTATTAAATGCGTTAAACTGAGTCACTGGCGTAGTGGCTCAGAGTGTCACCCAGGACGTGGCAGAGCCCATCTACCCCACACCCCACCAGAGGAGCATTAGAAAGTTTTGAAGCCCCTGCGTGTCTCAGTATCACAGGATCTGAGCTGTCATCACACAGAAGGGAGAGAAGCCAGGATGTTCTGCGGGGTGCCGTCACACACATATCTCTGAGTTAGCTCCACAGCAAGGGCCCCGCTCCTGAGTAGCTGAGGGCTGTGTAGTGTGGACCTGGGCAGTGCTACACTTGTGTTGGGCTCATGAGGGACCGGGAGAGATCTCTAAAGACAGCAGTAAGGGCAGCACGATGAAGCCACTGGGGGTGTTATAGGAACAGTCAGACCAGTCTGAGAAGGAGAGGTTAGCAAATGTTCGGATCAGGAGAGTAAGGCCCGGATTCAGTCCCCCCAGCCCCAGGGGCTCTGGTGTCTTTTCTGCTATTACTGTTTGCCTCTGCCACTGTCACTCTCCTGTCCAGAAGACCACATTTTCTTTTCATGGTCCTGGTATATAATGCATGTTAAATAATGTACACTCAGCAAATTACTAAGATTAAAGTTCCATGTGTCTGGTTCACTTGCTTAATCCCCAGGCCCTTCAATGGGACTGACACAAAGCAGGTGTTCAAATATTATTTACTTAATATATGTGACCAATATAGTTATTGCTAATTAAAATTATTATGGCTCAAACACAGATCTTTCCCCTCAAATCACACTACTTTGGTGGGTAGCTGGGGTAGATGACTAAAGCTTGCAGGATCCAAGGTGCTGGCTTTCCTGGGCTGCGGTGCCCCCAGAGGAAAAAAGCTGAACTGTCCTGTCCTTGGCCCAGGCGTATTCCCGGGCCTGTGCCACTGATGAGACGATGGGGTGGCTGGTGACTGAGTCAAGAATCAAGGAATTTGATGGAGGGCTGAGAGTCAGGTGAGAAGGGCGCCTAGTCCCTGTCAGTGCCCGTGTGGGTGGGCTAGACCAGGACTAGGGAGCACCTTGCACAGAAGGGACGCTCAAAATCCTGATGACTAAGGGGACACTCATGAGAGGTCAGAGTTGAAGATCGGGTTGGAATCAGCAAAATAGAGTAGAGTACCTGACAGACTGAGTGTGGAAGGAGTGGAAAGCCCCAGAGCTGAGGCAGCCAGGGAAATCAGAGAGGTGGACAGTGATTCAGGACGCCCCAGTCACAGAAGCTTAAGAGAGAAAGTGTTCAGTGAGGGAGGTCATCAGGACAGGAGGCTGGGAACTGGGAAGGTCAGCAGAACTTGGCTGAAAGGAAAAAGAGGAAGAAATACGGTGTGCTGTGAGCTTCTCCACGTAGGTTCGAATCCCTGCCCTGCCATGTGTCCAGCCACAGGACAAGTGATGAGACTTACTCCGCAAGCTTCCGCTTCCTTACCTACAAATGGAGAGTACTTGCCGGTAGGACTCACAGAAGCGCTTGGCCCCGGGCTAGAAATAAGAGAAGCCCTTGAAAAACGCAGCTGTGATTGTCTGGTACTAATGGTAATTGCAAGGGGTGGGGCGGAGAGGAAGGTGGGAACCTGACTGCAGGAAGGTAAGCAGAGCCAAGGAAATGCTGGGTGTAGATCACCTTGCTGAAGAATTTGACAGTGAAAAGAAGTTGAGAAATCCAGTGGTTGGGTCAGTGGTATCTTTACGAGAAAAAAGGCAAGCGAAGGTTGGCAAGCAGAAGGGAGGGACTGGTGGAGATGGAGAAAATGAGGCTACTCGAGGGGAAGGGTGAAAGGCGGGAGCAGTCCAAACATGGATGAGGGCGCACTGCTGAGGACAAGGGTGCCCGCCTGCCCCTGCTCCATCGCCAGCCTCCCTATAGGCTGAGGTTGGCAGGTCTTTCGGAAGCAGCACCAAAAGAAAAGTGGGACTCCAGAAGCCCGAGTCTTGATGCTGCCACCGGCCACTTGTACCCGGCTGAGGCGTTCTCACTAAGCCTTGTTTCCTTATCCATAAATAAGGTGGCTGGCTGATTAAGATTCCTTAGTCATGTCCTCTCATTAAGCACTGTGAAATATTTTCTCCTCTGAAGTTCTTCTTCATGCTCACTAGAACAAAAAGGGAGAAGAAATCCGAGTTGAAGCTATCACTTCCTCCACAACTGGGACAATATTTCTGTTTCCCACACTGAGTTAGCCGATCCAACAATGCAGATCTCTGCAAAGCCTGCTGATGTTTTAAATAGTGTGTGTATTGTCCTGCTGCTGGAAGGAGGTGAGGGAGAGGCAGGAGGTCTGCTCTAGGCTAAGTACTGCTGTTGATGAGCCACTCAATGGCTGCAGGCTTCTGCATCCTCAGAAATAACAACAATTACTATACACGCCACAATCTGTCATCCAAGTCAGCAAATGCATCAGCTGCTGGTTATTTTGATACCCTGGTTGAAAAGCTCTTTCGAGAAAATCTAGTGCAGAAAACATTCTTATCCTCTGCTTGTCTGCACCGTTTCTTCTGGCCATTGCCCTCGCAACTGTTTTCATTCTTATAAAGAAAACTGCTCCAGGCCTTATGACCCTTCTCTAAGGGACCCGGGAGAAAGACACTTCTGTTCGAGTCCTTCATGAAAGAGGTAAAGACAAGAGGAAAGGCACCTGGCTGTGATCTCTGAGCCCAGGCTGGCCTGATATGGAACCTGCTGGCAACCAGTCCAATATGAATGGGTTTTCTGACCATCATTGGATTTGCTGATCGCCACTATGAGCCAGACCCTAGGGAAGGACCTGGGAGAGTGGGATGTGAATGGCCAGAGCTTTACAGTCAAGCCGTCGCTAGAACATGACCTATCTGACAATAGGAACCACAGCCCTTGCACAGCACTCTACACGTAGTAGGCTCTCGACATATCTTTGAAGTTTTGATGTTTCTTCTTCTAATTTACTCAAGATATTTCAAATTTAGGGACAGAAACAGATCTAGTTAAGAATGGAAAAGAACTCTTATTAAACCAACATGTGCCATAAGAATATGATCAACAGTTTGGGGGTGGGGTATGTAGACTTAGATTCTGCTTACTTCATTTTTAAGTTCCCTTCTTGCATACCACATGAAAAAGAACCTCAAGTGCCTCAAATCCTTTTGTCCTTCTGGGTGACGCCACAAGGACACAGAATAAAGCTCTGTCTTCAACAATCAAATTCTGTTATTCTAAACTTTTTAATTTCATCCCTAAATTCTTAAGAATTCAATCATTATGAAAGGCTAGGGGCTGGTGCTTTCATAACAAATTGATTATTTGTATGACATGATTGATGAATAAATTTGTACTATTGTCTAGAAGTCCCTTTGTTTAATTGACAGTGATGTATTTCCTAACAGACCACCATGACTATGATGCTACTTTTGCAGAAAGGGCCATTTATGGTTCCCTAGCCTCTTGCCCTCATATCCAAATTGTGTCCATTCACCTGCCTATATGTGAAAAGCCTACAAGTAGACTTAGGAAAGCTAAAGTTGACTTCCAACTCCAGGGACTTCTTCCTACTTAATCCTTCTCAAAGCATCTATAAATCGGATATCTATAGGTATGTGGGCAAAGGTGCAAGGAAAGAAGCAGAAACCTCAGACAAATCTGTGTCCAGGAGTTGGAACTATCTAAGCAAGGCTTCTTTGCTCAGCTTCTTTTCACAGTGTGTGTGTGTGTGTGTGTGTGTGTGTGTGTGTGTAAAGGGCCACCTTACCATCGCAGCACCACAGAAGGTGCCCGGAGTTACACTGGCAAGATGTCACCAGCAGTGGGGAGACTCATGCTTCAACCTCCCTCTGTCACTCCCCCAGTCCATTCCTCACTGCTGCATCTATACAGCGTAGAGGTTCAACATGCCTTTGCCAAAGGAAAAGTGAACACATATGGCAAAGACAAGAAGGGGAGGGGTGGAGGCATAAAGGACCTGGAAATGGTATCATAATTACTGAGGCATGTTTGTTGACAGTCCTGAGGTTAGATGTACTTCTGCCTTGGTAGTTTGGGGCTGGGGTTTAAACAGCTCAAGCCAAAAGGGAGGCCCGAGGTAGGCAAGTCCTGCTGCCAGGCTCTGAGTCCACTAAACCTAAGAAGTCTTGGCGGCCAACCTGGAAATCTCACCTCACTTAAGATTCACACAGGGTAGATAATAAAGGGGGATTTGGGTAGGGCCTGCGGCCAGGGACAGAAGGCTCACTGATCAGCGTGGAATCACAGACCCCTTGCGAAACTGAGGAAAGCTGCAAAGCCTAAACCCAGAAAAATGTATGCATTGCACACAGACAGAGATTCACTTACGCCATCAGAGGGATCAGGAACTCAGGGAATCTCCCAGAATCCAGGGCCTTAAATTAAGGCTGGTGGTGAAGGTATACAGTGTCCTGACCCTAAGGTCCTCTAATTTTTGACCCCCAAGCCAGATTTGCTCTTACAGGGAGCCATCCAGCTGATTCTGCTCTGAGAGTCACCTTGCCATTTGTGTCAAGAAGCCCTGGCACCTGCCTCTCAGGGAGCTCCCCTCCTTGCTGGTTTAGCTCCCTAGGAGCAGTGATGCGCAGGGCACCAAAGGCAGCACAAGGCAGGCCCAGGAGGAGATGGAGGCAGGCAGGGCATGGGGCAGGGCAGGGAGGGGAGGGGAGCCCCAGGCAACTTCCCCCAGCCCCAGCCTGTGAGCCTGTCTTGCTTCTGGGGCCTCCGCACTGCCCCTGCTCAAGAAAATCCCTTTCTGACCTCAGTGCGCTTCCCTCTGACCTCCGGAGGTTTGAAGTCTTCCCTGGCGGGATCTGGCCGGCCCTCAAGGGAGCTATCTATCCCCAGGACCCCCTGCAGCTGGGCTTCTCCGCCCAGCCACAGCAGGTGCGGGGCTGAGGTTTTGTTGTGGGAAGGGGAGCAGAGGGGTGGGGTGGGGGCAGGATTTGAAGCGGGTGTGTGACTCAGGAGGCGGGAGGAGGGGCTAAAAACATTCAAGAAGCCTGTTTCGGCGGCTCTGGGCTCGGGCACAGCAGAGAGCGCCGGGAGCGGAGGGGAGCGCATCGGTGAGTAAGGCTTCTCCCCGCCCCGCCTCGAGAGGGGCGCAGTGGGCACCGGCGGGCCGGGGTGGATGGGCTCCCCAAAACAGTGTGCATAGATCCTGCTCTGGCGCGACGTCCGGGTACCCGCGAGGCCCTCGCATGCTGAAACGCAGCCCTGAGAGGAGTGTTTGTAAAGGGTGTCAGTGAAGGAGACCCTCGGCAGGCGGGCTAGTCTGCGGGAGCATCTCTCTGGTTGTGGAATTCCCGGGTCCCCGGGATGGCCAAAGTCCGGAGGCAGCCCTGGAGCCAGCAGAAGCTGCACTGAGTTGCTAGGGACGACCCGCTCCGAGCTACAAGGGGACAGCGCGCAAGTGAGGGAAAGCGAAGGCGGGTGGCGAGAGGGATGCCCGGTTGCAGCATGCAGAGGCTGGCAGAGCGGCGGCTCGCCCCGCGGAGGGAGAGTGCACCGCGCTCGCGGGCTGCGCACCGCGCGGACTCCGGAAAGTGCTGCGTTGCCCCTGGTAAAGGCACGAGGTGGCAGGAAGGCGTGATCAACTTGGTGCAGGGAATGGAACAAGGGTCCTGGGACTTCTCCGCTTATCACGAGAGGACTGGGAGTCCCAGGGGTTGACACGGGAAGCCCGACCGCCAAGTGCAGGGGTCTGGCGTACCGGAGCCCCCTCGGAGCCTGCTGGACAGCCGCAAGTGGAAGTCGCAAGGCTCAGACCTGTTATGTGGGTCACACGCTTTACGTCCAGCTGTCCGCTGCCAGGTGTTGGAGAAGACGGTACGGAGAGTTGGGGCAGGGAGCGCTGGTGGGTTAGGCAGCGAGGCAGTAGCGGGCGGAGAGGACTCAGGAGTCAGGGAGCCGCAACTCAGTGGACATCATAAAGGTACGGCTTAGCTCCTTTTCCTTACCGTGCTCCTGTTTTCAAAAACCTGAGATTCGTAGGGGAGATGTTTTCTGCTTGAACTTTCTCTTCTCTTGTGACTTAAGAGATTTTAAAAAAAAGAGCATGCTTGCTAGGCTGGTTTTACCAAGTTGTTCCAGGCTGGAAGTTCTAACAATTTGAAGGATAATTTATGGGTGTTTCATACATTAAAGTGTATTACAGCAAAGCCTTTGGGTGCTGTGGGTATTAAGGAAAACTTAGTGCACGTTCCCAGCTGGAAACCAAAATAGTGCTCTCCTGGGTGTCTCTGCCCCATCTGTCATCTGAGGCCAATGAAAATCCTGGAGAAAAGGCATTTGATTAATTGCCCTGGCTCCATCCTCTGGGCGCACCTATTGCCCGTGCCAATTTCCTGCTCCCCCACGCATGCATGGCCAGCTGTATTCTGCAGATTCAGGAATGGCAGTGAAGGGCCCACCGGTTACTTCTCTTCAGGTCTTCTGAGTCTTGAAGCTGTCGGACTGCTAGAGGGGATTGTGTCCCTTCTCAAAGCACTGCAGGAGAGAAGAGTTGGCCCCTGCCAGCCCTTCTTGTCCAGCACTTACAACTTTCTAACAAATGTCTGAAACTTTTCCTCTCTGCATAGTCACAGAAAGAAGGCTACCTTAGACCTGACACGCCTGATCTGTTGACTAAGTCATGTGTCAAACTAGGGAACCTAGGTGTTTAATTCACCGTTGGCAGTACTCCCAGGGCCTCAGAGGGCACTGGCCACTGGGGCAGAGGCTGGACCTGCTATCAGTGACTTGCAGAAGAAATGAATGTTCCTCTCATTAAGTAGTTGGAAGGAGACGGGGTTAAAGTAGTCTTCAAATGTATTCCTCCCCCATGCTTTTTCCAACGTTTTTATTTTTACGTAGGTGAAAAGAGGGAAATTTGGAAGGGAAAAATGTTAGAGGGTGCTACAAATGGGAAGTCAAACTCTAGGGCATAGGACACATGATGTGATAGAACCCTGGGAGTACTCCAGGGATTTTATAACCAGCTGTTGGAGCCACCGTCATCCATCTTGGGCTGCCATCTTGCCAAAGTAGCCCAAGCCAACAGAGAGTGGGAGAACTGGGTCTCCTTAGTCATCTTACTGTTGGTGGCTCTTTCCCTACTTTTAACCCTTAGCAAGAAATGAGGGTCTTATCTTCTCCTACGGCCCACTCCACAACTCCCCTGCCTCCAGGGCCAGTGGGAGCAAAGGATGCAGCTCCATGCTCTCCCATTCTCTTCCAGGAAGAAATCTGTACCTAGGCCAGGAAGGGGGCCCCAACTGCCGACATCAGCAAGGAGGGAAGGGCACGGCAGGGCAGGGCTGGAGCCTGAGGGAAGTTTCTCATCACTGCTGAGATTATCCTGATGAGAAAATCGCACAACTTTACTTTTAAATGAGTGCCGAGCGTGATGACTGCTCACCGGCGCAGGGTGCGATTTGAGCATGGGGCTGCAGAGGTGCTGCCAAGAAACTCCAGAGCGATTCAGGCAGTGCTGTTGGGTATGGGCAGGCAGCAGGGCCAAGGCCCAGGCTCCACGCAGCAGTGGAGTCAGCCCGAGGATGTGCACATACTCTGTGCTCTCAGGAAGCAGTGGGAGCTTTGCTGAGGGTTTGCCTGAAAGTCTCGGGATATCTGTGAGCAAACAAGCCATGTTTCCAGAAGGCGTCTCTTGACTGGCAGCTCTGTTCTTGCACAGCTCTTAGGCTTAACCAGTCCTGAGAAATCAGCTCTGTGGGAGGCTGTTCTCAGAGACACTGAATGGATTGTGACATCAGGGCCATGAATGAGGGCCAGACCCTTCTCCAACCTACTCCTAAAAGTGGAGGAACAGTCATGTGAGACTAGGATGCCCCTGAAGCTAGTATGCAAATAGAGAAATTGAGACTTTGGGGTCATGGGCTTTTAGCTGAGTGGGCATGGACATGGAAATGTTTCTGTTTGAGGTGAGGAAATTAGACTTTCAGCCACGAAGTTTATTTAAGACCTGAAAAAATTAAGAACATACCATGGAGGAGAGTTTCTCTTGGTTTATGATGTTTTCATTGTTCTGCTACGGGTCACATTACATGCTTTTGAGGAGTTTCTATAAAATGTTCTTGTTACACTTGACGTAGTAGGAATCAGATGAAAAACTTGAGATAATCTCTTGATATTTTTCTCCTGGATTTTGAGTAAACTTCCTATGGTGGTTTTCTCTGTTATGAGAAAGAGGGAAAGGAGTTTTATGACTCTGGCCAAGTTATTCAGCTTCTCAGGAAATCTATAAGACATGGTATGTGTATTCTATTAAGATTGTTTCTCAAAGACACCACTGACATTTCAGGATGATTCTTGGTTAAGTGCAACCAATCTGCACAGTGCAGACAATTTAGTATCCTTGCCTCATCTACTAAATGTCAGAAGTCATGGTAACACCCAAACATGCTCCCACTTAGGGGTAAATGTTTGTTTCAAAGAGTAATGCAGCTCCCACTTAAGAATTTCCATGGAAATTATCAATAAGGGCCTTTTTTTCAGGCCTTTCTACTGCATCTCCAATATGGGGGCTTCAGAAGTTCAGCCTGAGCCTCATCCTCTGAGAGCTATCATATCAGACTCAACACCACCAGCAGCAGAAACTTCAGTGTTATGGTCATCTCTGCCTTCTATGAGTGGAATTTGACTGCAAATGACCCACAGAGAAAAAAAAACAAACAGAAAAAATTGGAGGAAGGGATGGGAGTATTAGAGCATGGCAGCTTCCTTCTTTGCCATATGCTGTCAGAAACACAGGCAGACAGCCCGCCCAGGAGTCCCAAGCACTAGGAGGAAACCCTCTCCTTTGCTAAGTGGATCCTGCTCAGGCACCAGGAGATATCTACCCTGAAGCAGACTACCCCTACCCTCGTGCTGACAGCACTTAATAGAACATGAGTGCATGTAGATATCAAATTAATACAACCGTACTCAAGTTGCAACAATAAATGAGAACTAATAAGGTGACATTTGATAGAAAATACAGGGTAATTGCACTACACCAGAGGAACAATGATTGCAGCGCTGAATCTACGCTTCAGTAGAATAGTTCACATTACCCCACTTTTACCCCAAGGTTTCACTGGGGCACAAAACTTAGAACCATTTGTTTATTTATTTGTTTATTTGGGGTGCAAAGATATAACTGAATAAAATATTTTTTAGATATTGTAGGAGCACATACTTGCTACTCACTCCCAAGTCATTAGCTGTGAGGCTTAATGAAAAAAAGTGAAAAGAAAATTAATGTAGGATTATGGCTGTCAGATTTGGGAGCTGATTCTCAGTGGGCCAAGAAGGACAAGAAAGCAAGAAGGAGAGGGAAAGGAAGAAAAATGGATGTAGGAGACTTAAGGAGTTGCCCAAATGTGTTTAGTCTGATGATGAAATCTGTCAGATGGGACTAACAACCATGCTTTTTGAGTTGCCCAAGAGTTCAGCCAACCTCTTCACGTGTGAGAGATCTTTTTTTATTAGTTGTGGTATTAGTCAGAGTCAGACAGCCAGGACTTCCCTGAAAATGCACCGCGAGGCTAGACAGTTTGAGAGGTTTGGACACAGCCTACGGTGGATAGCCTGCAAGTGGTCAGTGGGAATGAACACTGAGGGTCTGCCCAGAAGCCCTCTTATGCTGGGCAGTCGCAACCCAACACTACCAGAATGGTTTCCCCGGAGCCACAAGGTGTTTGTTATCTGGCACAGGGGCTGATCTTCCCGTGTCCTGTGGCTATCCTCTCAGTAGCAGGGGTCGGTGGTATTTATCACCTCCCTGCTGCATGTGGTTCCTAAGTGAAGTCTTGAGAGTCCTGCCCTTCCCCGGCTTGGGGGAAGGGCAAAGTGCCCCGTCTTTGGTCCCTCAACACTGTGGATTACCATGCTCATTACTCATGAGGTGACTTGCACTTCTTACTTGCTGAGGCCGGTGAAATCACATCCCTCTTTTGGGTCCGAGCAGACCTGGCTCAGAGGTCAGCAGACTGAGCACCGCCTCATCATTGAGAATAAGCACATGTTGAACCCTGTAGCACTCCGGAGAGGCCAAAAGGGGCAGATTCCCTTCGGATTGTGGTTATGTGTCAACCAAAAAGTAAAACCATAAAATTACAAGATAAAAAAAAGAAGTTGTATTGCCTGAAAGATGCTAGGTTAGATAAGCAGGGGGTGGGGAAAGTACCTCAAGAGATCAGAGACCCAGAAGGCAGCTCCTGGACTGTTCCCTCCTCTGTATGACAAAGCTATCCATAGCGCCTATGCTGACAGTCTGGCTATAGTCCATGACAGGGTGGCGTAGGTAGAACACCACAGGGCCTGGCATAAAACAGACACCAAACAAACCTGAGCTTCCTTCCCTTGCGCTCACTTTCCTTTGAGGACACAGATCTGAGGGGAGTTGCCCCTCATTTCAGGTAGGCATCTCCTTACATTTCTTGTGTCTCTGTGTATATAAAGCTCTGCTGCTTTGAGACAATGTCTTTTTGTAGCACTACAGGATTCTCTAGGAATTTACTCACCTGTGTTTTGACCATTTGTAATTAACATTCTCGCTTTGATGGGATTTGAACCAAACATTTCATTTTCTGAATTGTTTGCTTCATAATATCTAGGCAAAAGGAGGCTTGTGGGCATTTGCCTGTAATTTTCTTTTGGAGGCAAACTTGCCTTCAGATTTTTGTGTCAGAAATGCTATGCAATGCTCGCTAAATAAGGCATTTCTTGAGAATGGCCATTTTTATTGGCAGCTTTAAAAGTGTTTTGGTTTTTGTACTTACATCACACCCCTTCTATGTCTTAAGGGTTATCAGTGTCTTAACAAGTTTACAAGAGAACGAAGGAGGAGGAAGCAAGATGCTCTGGTCTGGTGGCAGCGCACATGCTGCCTAGACTCAGGCCAGGGTGCTGCTGAACTACCCCAGTGTCCCCGCCTCCAAGAAGGTGGACCCACTGCAAAGCAGGCTACCAGACTGATCTTCTTCTACCTATAGCACTTTCATTAATATGCTCCTGGGAGACTCGGCACTCACAATGAGTATAAATCTCAATCTTGTCCCAAGGAGCTGCTCAAGCTGAAAACTACACTTGCTTCAGAGGCTCATCAGATAGTATGTATGAGAAAGGCCACAGGCTGGTAGGGACCCTGGGAAAGTAGAAGTGGATTGCCACACAGAAAAAGGACAGGCCACCTGTTGTGTCACAGGATTGTACTTGTAGTTTCCTTGTGGCCAAGTCTTAAACCAAAACGTAGAATTCCTTCACGTTCAAAACAGCTCTATGAATCAAACAAAACCCATGGAGGGTGGGCTTTTTATACCTTCTTATGTAGAGTAACACCCTTGGAGCAAATGTGAGCAATGTCAAAACAGAAGCTTGCTGAAGTGCTAGTTGTAGGGCTTTACGATCTCCTAGAAGGCAGAGGTCTGACTGAGCAGGAGGTCTCCAGGAAGGCTTCTTGGAAAGCTGCTCTACAGGCAGGTAGGATGTTATAAAAATCCTGGCACAAAATGAATCAGAACTAGCTTTGGACCCAAGTCCCACCTTTTATTAGTTCTGTGATTACATTACTCAGTCCCAGTGAGCCTGAGTTTCTTTAGCTGGGAAAGGGAATTGTAAGGCTGACAGTAGAAGGCAGTTGTGAAAGTGAGAGGAAAGAGTTCTGGAAAGCTTTTACTACAGAGTCCGGGCTGTGGGAAATGCCCAGGAAGTCCAGCTCTGGTTTCCTAATGCTGGGCTGGGCAGAGGAGCCAGAGGCCTCAATAAGAAGGGCCCTCAGAGAAACTTGTCCCAAGCTGTTTTTCAAGAGCCTCAGCCTCCCCTGCTTTCTCTGCCCCAGGAAAGACCCAGAAAGCGCAGGTTGTCTTCTCCTCTCTTGCCCTCTTCCTGCTTCTCTCCGGGACCTGTGGCTGCTTGCCTAGCTGCCCTCTGTCAGAATCCCACCCTCTAAAACCTGGCCAGGCAACAGTAGAAAAACACAGCTCTACTCAGTGAGAAGTGCTCTGGGAGGCTGTATAGACATGCACAGCAAATATTCAAGGAATTCTTACGATAAAAAAATTCTTTGTAAATCTGGATTTTTGCATGAAAACATCACAGCAACATGTTTTCTCAATTACCGTGCACATTGCTTAGAGTGAAGTCACCAAGTCCGCAGCCCATCAGGGCTGACTCGCACTGAGCCGCCTAATCCAAACTTCACTTTCCAGGACCGAAATGTGATTCAGCCAACACCGTCACTGTCCCTAGCTGTCAAAACAAAATCATCCCCAAGTCCCGAACCAGGGTGGAGACGTACACAGTCCCCTGAACAGCAATCTAATTTTAGGTCCTGGTTGTACTTACTAAAATTTGGAAAACATCGCCACTCTTTTATTTTTTTTATCTTTTTCTTTTCCCCTTTTTTTGGTGCTGGGAATCAAACTCAGGACCTTGCACTTGCCAGGCAGACACATGTGCTGCTGAGCTAGACCTCCAGACCTGACAGCTCCACTCTTGATGGTAGGCTGATAACACAGTCCCACAGCCCCTTGCATTTTGCTTTTCCTTTAGTATTTATTGTTAGATGGTGACTGTGAACTTCCCTGCAGAGCAGATGAGTTCTTTAGGTCCGCAAAGCAGAGAACATGGGTTTTTTGCAAAAACACGTACCTACTGCATAAAAAATTACTAGTTGGTACCTGAGATCAGCAATTATGCTGTTCTCTGGCTGGTTTCCTGGAATGACTCTTTTCTAACCAAATGGAATTGTCAGATATTAGTAATGTCTGAAATATTTTATCAATGATGTCCCCTCACCAGAGGGATGAACAAGAGTGGACAATTAGCAGCATGCCTCAGGATCAAGACACAGCTCGCACTGAGCCGCCTCCAAGCATCCACCAAGATTAGCAGGAGCCTGGAAAACATTTAAAGCAACTTCCGTAGAGCAGAGAAAGTAAAGTGTTAAGATTCCGTAATACATACTGGTAGTAAAATAAACTTGGTGCTATACTCTCATTAAGGAGAGAAGGAGGGGAGGAAGGAAGGAAGGAAGGGAGGAAGGAAGGAAGGGAGGAAGGAAGGAAGGAAGGAAGGAAGGAAGGAAGGAACAGAGGGAGGGATGGAGGAAAAAAAATGAACACAAAAATTTTTTAAATGCATGTAGCAAAGAAAAATGGTCACGAGGCTTTGCTTTTAAGTATGTTTTTATGCACATATATGTGTGCAAACTGCCTCATGATGGAAAATGCAATTTTTAAAAATATTAATCATAGTTTTAAAAAAGTTTGAAAACTGCTGGTATAAATGACAGAATTGTATAGAAAAGGGCAGAAAGACTTGAGGTTCATTCCTAGCTCTGTGGCTTCTGGTTGTACGACTTTGGGCAACTCGTCCTCTGAGCATCAGTGTCTTTCTCTATAAAGAGCCTCCTCCCTCAGAGGGCTGTTGTGTACATGAACTGACAAAGATGTCCGAAGTGCCCGGTACTGTGCCAGCCACCAAGGGAGAGCTGCTGTCCTAGTCCATCTTCCCCGTCCTCCTCTTTCTTCTCCTTTCCCTTTCCTCTCCTGCCCTCTTCTTCCTCCCCTTCTCGGTCTTCCTTTTCCTTCCTTCCTCCTCTCTCGTCTTCCTCTCTCCTTTCTTCCTCCTCCTCCCCACTCCCACCTCTTCCCTCCATCTTCAGCCCCTTCCTCCTATGACTGTTCCACTTTATCAAAGCTGCGCCTTTCCCTCAGTGCTTATTTCCCTGCCTTGTTCTCTGTCAACCCCAGAAAGAGGCTACAGCGATCATACTTTGTCCTTGGCCCCATCTCTTTCTTCCCCACCATGTCACCGAGGTTTCATTCTTGCAGAGCTGTCTCTCTGCGATTCTGTTCCCCTGGACATGACATGACAATGAGTGTCTAAGGGACCCAAGACCTACTTGTCTCTGTCCCTGAGAGCCATCAGAGGGATAACATGGCATTCGCTGACACTGTCACTTGGATAAGCGCTTTGGTTTTCATGTGACTACAGCGACTTTGGAAGGAGCTTCCACTCTCACTAAATTGTATCCCTGTCCTTCAGCATATTTTATAAAGTTAATGGAGCTAAGATACCATTAAAACACTGCTGTTGCCAAATGTCTAAAGACGTTCCTGCCCAGAGCAGACAGCCAAACATTTTCTCAGAGGTGCCCCCGCATGGAGATCTGAGGTTCTCTGCTGATATAAACAGCTTAAAAGCTCTCAGTGTGACCGACCACTGGAGCTGACAACTTTGGGTAAACTCAACCCTAGGCCCAGCTCAGCCTTCAGCCCAACTGAGGTGTCACTGACCTGAGCTGTTTGGCTCCTAGCAAAAGGCACATGAAAGAATCACACACACACACACACACACACACACACACACACACACACACACACACACACACACGCAGATTCTACATTAGAGCCACAAAGGTGAAGTATCCCAATTTCCTTGAGAGCCTGAATGATGTAGGCCTGAGGACAGATCAGTGATGACAGGCTGCTGGGCCTTTTGCTCACAAGGGAGCTCTGCACCCCTCCTCCTGTGTTTCCCATTGCTCCCCTGGGGCTCATTCCAACTCTGCTACTAAAAGCCGCTACCCCCAGGCTCTGTTTTCACCACTAAGACTCAAAGAGGATTATTTGTGACATTCCCTCAAAGGCTGAATTCCTGTCCAGACCAGAGATTGACTGCTTCTCCCAGGCAGTTAGTGTATCCGCTATTGGGGGGTGCAGGACAATGAGACAGAAAGAGGAAAAAGGGGCCTAATTCTAGAGGTACTTTTCACCTCTGTAAGACTGTCCTCCTCTCCCCACTTGCACACCACTAGCTGCAAAGCTAACAACCCAGGCCCGTATACATTTTAAACAACACTTATTGCAGAAGAGAGACACTTGTCACCATACTCAGCCCCACCCCCAGAGCAGGTGGGGAATATTGAACCAGACACCAGGGAGCTTGAGTGGACCACAAGCCAACCAGCAGAGAGATGTTTGAATTCATTGCTGCTGCACCTGTTTCTTAGGAAAAAGCAAACGCTGACTTACTTCTTCTGTGCCCAAAGGGAGGAGAGGGGAGGGAAAGTGTATTTCCACCCTTTCTGCAATTTGCAATGATAAATGGAATCAATTGTCCCCGGAATGATATCCTACCCACGGTGTTTCTTATGTACGGAAAGAATCACCTTTCTCTTCACCTGGGCTTGGGAGTGTTGTTTCTGTGCTTTCACAGGGAAAGTGTGAACACTTAGCAGTGTTTCCATTTTTCTTCTTGAAGATGTCAGGCTCCAAAATTTGACCCCGGATCTCATGTCTATGTGTCAGCATCTCTGTACCTTGGAAATGAAAGAAAATATTTTAGGGGTAATTTTCCCGAAAAAGAGCAAGACACATCACAAAGCAGAGGGCTTAGTAAACCAACAAGTATGTGTTAAGGTTTCTTTTTTTAAAGCATCATTTTAATTAAGCAGAAAAGGGGTTTTAAATCACCACCGTACACAGAGTGTCCACTTCTAGTCATTTAGCTTTATTAGTAATTAAGGACTTATGCAATTCTGATCAGCAACAAACTTGTCTGCAGCTATTGCTTTTATGTATTGGGAAGGAAAACTGGTAAGACTGTTGTAGGTTACTTATTTCAATCCAATAATACTTATGTTTAAGAGATGAGGGATTTATTCCTGGTTGAGAATAACTTACTGTTATTACCAGTATGTTACTTGGGCAAATCATAGAGCCTCTCTGAGCCTCTGTTTCTTATTTTGTAGAATGAGAATAACATTCACCTGCACACCTGATAGGGCCTTGCACCAAATATGTCTGATGGATGGAGAAACATCTGGATTGTAGATGTAAGAGGCCAGATGTGAAGCCCTAGACCAGGAGTGGGAGACACCAGGTGCCAGTGTCGGCTCTGCCTACAGTTGGTTGGGGAACTTGACAGTCATTTGCCTTAGAAGAATAGCTGCCCTTTCAAAGGCAGGAGCAGATGTGGAAGAATTTACAGAACCCTGGACAGAACCAGGTGCTCCTGCCTTAGCTGGGATGGCAGTTTATGCCAGGCCTTGAGTAACCTCCTGAAAGGCAGAGGCCAAGGGTACCAGGGAAAGAACAAGAATGCAGAATCAGACTTTCTAGGGTTCTAGCCCTAGGGGTAGTGTACACAATGCACGCTATGGAGGCAAGTTGCTGCAGCTCTCTGATTGTCAATATCCTCAGCTGTAAAATGAGACTAACTGCACTTACTTCTTAGTATAAAAATGAAGAGGTGGCTTTTGCGAAGTCATTTGGTTTTCTGAAACATAGGTATTGTGCGTTGTAGTACTATGGCGTCATTATTGACCCTGATAACAAATGAAGTTTGAGGAGCTCCCAGACTGCTCAGTGACCTGGCTGAGGACACTAAGCAGATGTGACAACAGTGCTAGGATGCTTCAAGGACATGAAGCACTCACAGTGTCCCTTCTCCTTTACTGATCTTCTTCCTCCCTCTCCTTTCCTGGCTTCTCTGTCTCCTCTGTCTCCTCTTGACCTCTAAATAAGTACCTGGAACTCAGTATAAGATGCTTTTTATTTTCTAGATCATTCTCTTTCATCCTCGTCAGGCATTAAATCAACATAGGATTCTAGATGTCTGTCTCATTCTGGACCTCTGCCCTGGACCCCAGGCTCTTACATTCTACTGGCATGCCTGCTTGGATATCTATTGGACCCCTCAAATTTCGAACATTTGACCCCCAACCTATTCTTCTCCTAGACTCAATTACTCTTCCCACTTTGAATAATGACATAATTATTCTCACAGAATAACCTAGAACTCTTGCTAGATTCTATCTTCCTCCTCACCTTTCATATCCCGTTCCCCAGTTCGGAATGCAATCACTCTTAACTGCCCATTACGGCCCCTCAGTCTGGGCTGCCCTCCTCATTCCCCGGGAGCTCCTCGTGGTCCTGACTGCCTCCTCTCCTGTTCCCCTACAGCCTTTTCACCCACCCACAGCCAGTGTCCTTTACTGATGGAAATCATGTTGTCATTTCCCAGACTGTAGCATCCAGTGGCTTCCCACTGTCTGTAGAACAAAATCCATACTCCTGCTGTGGTTTCATTTCAGTGTTTCTTCACTGGAAGGACCCTTTCTCCCAGGAGACATTTGGTGAAGTCTGGAGACATTTTTGGCCTTCACAAGATGGATAATACTACTGGAATCTGGTGACTAGGGACCAGGGATAGCTAAATAGCCTGCAAAGCACCGGCCAGTCCCCCACAACAAGAAGTTATCTGGCCTAAAATGTGCATAATTGTGAGGGGCAGGGACCTGCTTTAAATGATCTGAACCCTGACTCCAGCATCTCATGTCACTCTTCCCCTTGCCTGCCATGCGGCAAACCCACTGGCCTTCGGCCTATGGCTGTAACACACTGCGCTTCTCACTATCCTCGAGTGAGGATATCCTGCACCTGCTGCTTCCTCCACTGAGCACATTCCTAGCCACAGATCTGCACAGGGTTAACTCTGCTCATCGTTTAGTCTACCCAGATGCCATAGCTCAGTC
The DNA here is from genome assembly GCF_000276665.1 of Chinchilla lanigera. NCBI lineage: Eukaryota > Metazoa > Chordata > Mammalia > Rodentia > Chinchillidae > Chinchilla > Chinchilla lanigera. Next base: position 18,620,804 of record NW_004955435.1, on the reverse strand, counting down.
ACTCTATGACGGGGAGGGAAACAGAACCAGGAAGGAGCAATTTTAGCTCAGGGAGTTCGAGTCAAGAGAAGCCCAGGGGAAGAGGCAGAGAGGGGTTTGGAACGGAAGAGCAGATGTCACCAGGGACAGTGTCTCTGGCAGCTCATCCTGGTAACAAAGGGGATGGGTACTTTCTGCCTTCAGCTTGCCAGGAGCTGAGTGAGGGGGCTGTGAGCGGATGGGCCGTACTTGAAAGGCAAATGGGGAGTAAAATCAAATCACTCGTGCAGCCAGGTAAAGCCTGGGCCTGGATGGAAGTATATGAAGTAATTATTTGAAAAACAGCTCTAGGAGAATCTCGATTTCATACACTCTGCCCCATCGTCCAGCACTGGTCCTGTGCTCCAGCTGAAACATCATTACAGAAATGCCACATGTGGCCATGGGTAGTACATGTCAGGTCCCTCAATCCAGGTGAGCCCCTGCACTATCTCACAATAACAATATTTAAGGAGGATGGAGTGGAGGAAGGGTGGGTCAGGATTATGTGTCCAAGAACCCAAATTCCAGGGGATACAGATTCTGGGATTTGAAGAACATGGAGTGTCCCAGGTGCTAGGATGCCTGGCCTCAGGCACACAGATCTGGCCATCCCGTTATCTTCTCCAAGAGAGGGTGTGATCAGTGTCTGCACCCTCAGGTCCATCTTTGGATACCAACCCATGACTCTGGCTTGTTTCACTACTTGTATATTTGTGAGGAGATGACTATGTGAGGCTGGGGGGCCAACAGCTCATTTTATTAGTCTATGACTATAAGCTTAAAGTAACACACCTCAGATGCAGGCAGCTTACACCAACCTACTGAAAATATTAATATAAAAATTTACAGGCTCTAAAGAGTGATATAATGGTGATGAAATTCAGATGTGTTGGATTACTCTTCTGGCTAATTTAGCCCTGACTTAACCCATAGAAATATGGATTTTTCCTGCCGACATAGTCTCATAGCTCTCTGGGTACTGTGTACCTTGCAGGGATAGTGCAAGAGGTTGTCTACCACACTGCCCCAGAGACTAAGACACCGCAGGCTGACCATCCATCCCTGCTTCTCTAGAGCCACAGACGTGCTGCTCTAGCTTTGTGTTCCTAAAACCCAATGGTCAACTTGCCATTAGGTCCCCTTCCTGGAATACACAAGTTTGATGCTTCTTAAAACATGATCTCTGGCCCTTCACTCATATTAAGAAATACATGGCTTATAGGCTCAGACCTGTGCTTGTCCCAGGAGCAAATTCTCTTAGCAGCCATCAGATTCTTGGCATCTGAAAAGAATAAGCCACTTCCTGACAATGCATCAAGTGGAAGATGCTTTGGTCCTTCCTCCTGTGTGACAGACATTCAGTACATTACAGAAACTGCCTCTGAATCTGTTTCCTCAGTTCCTAAAGTAGAACCAGGATAACAATCATACTCCCCTTAGAAAGTAGTAATTCAAGGACAGAAGATACATAGCCCTCAGCTGAGTACTTGGCACATTAAAGCTGTTCAGTGAATGGTAGCTGTCACTGTATTAGTAAAATCTTGGCAAGTAAAATTCAGATGTCAATGACTCATGAAAATACTTTGGAACTTGAAGTCTTTATAAAGTAATAAGGCAAGAGAGTGAGGTTTGAAACTTGGGGAGAAAATCCCTATGCAAGACTTGCAGACGGCCAATATTGTGGTATCAAAGTGTGACTTCCACTCATTTGTTGGGTGGCCTTACTTACACCAGCTGTAAGGTAGAAGTAATAATAATGTCGCTGCAGTGATTGAATGTGCTAATGCTTATTAAATGGTTGACGTAGCACAAAGCACATAAGCCTCAAAAAATGGAGCTTTCTGTGGTTATTGCTATTTTCACAAGCAGTGGTCCACATGCTAGCTCCTCCACTGGCACTTTGCTGGTCAAGTTGCCACATGAGTCCAACCTGGTGGCTAAAGCTCTAGGCCAGAATTTGGGTGGGGACATGCAATACTCACCCCAAGGGTCTCTTCCTTTCACAGAGCATTCACAGCCCATAAAAGTCACTCCTACAGATTTCTGGGGACAACTCCTTACTGCATGTAGGTGGCTCTGTCATTTGTAAGGCAACGTCATCCGGTGCACAGACAGGGACGGGTCCCTTTCCTTTCTTCTCACTGGCCTGGAGTTGACCCCACCTGGCTCGCATTCCTCATTCCTGGGTGGTCACAAAAACAAGGGAGCCATGCCCCTGAAAGGAATTGAATTCACTACACAGCAAGGGGAAAGGGGCACAGAGTTTAGCTTTTGCTACCAGCCCTGCCAGAAAGTGCTGGACCAGGAATAGCAAAGAAATTCCACAGGAAAGGGTCCTCTAGATTCCTTGGATACAGAAGTAAATTGTAGGGTGTCTCGTTCATCATCAAAGCTACCAAAACTTACATAAAATGCTGTAAAGATATTTCTGCCTGTGCTGTTAAGCAAATATATCTAAAATGGAGTAATTTTCATTCTACAAAAACTGGTAAGTAGGATTAATTCTGACTGCAAGAGTGTTGCCTATCTTTGAGCTAATTATTCAGCAGAAAGTGTTCTGTCCCTGTGCACACACTATTTGGGCCTTAGGAGCTGGAAAGACTTTTTTCAGTACTGGGGACTGAACCCAGGGCCTTTGCACTGAAATACATCCCCATCCCTTTTTAAAAAAATGTTTGTTTTATTTTGAGACAGGGTTTTGCTAAGTTACTAAACTGCCCAGGATGGATTCAAACTTCCAATGCTCCTCCCTAAACCTCCCAGAGTTCCTATATTACAGCAGTACACCATGCACTGGGCTCAGACAGACACTTTAGGTTTATACCTGCCCACAAGGGAACAAGCAACTTGCATCTGATTGGAGCTTTTCATTTTAACTTTAATTCCAAAGAAGACTTTAGCCTTTTGGGGAAAGAATCTTTGGAGTAAACCTAATACCACAGCTCTGACTGTTCCGACAGATTCTTTCAGGAACCTGTATCCTTGGAAATGAAAAGGAATTGAAAACGTTTTATAACCCTTCCTTTCCCCTATTGTATGCTTCTGTCACCTGCACCTGCATGTGCCTACAACATACACACACACACACACACACACACACCACAAAAAAGTGGAGATATCGATGAAACTGCAAACACTGAAGAACTGCAGAACTTTGTGGTTCAAAGATCCATAGACTCACGCTGTTGAAAGAATCATGTGAAACCACACAGACCTTTTATTTTAATACATGAAACAAAAAGAAGGAAAGGAACCACAAAACCTAGCAGATGAAGTACATTGTCTAAAATCACAATGTGAGTGGCACAGCCCTGCTCAGGTCTCAGTTCACTTTTCCTTCTAGTCTTTTACCAGCTATTTGTCAAGCACCAACTTGTGCCAGAGGCTGTGCAGGGCACACAGGATGCATTGGTGGACAACATCTCCCACCCCCTTGACAGGACATACAGCCTTACAGTGAGCATAGCCACAAAAAACCTCCAGGGTTATCTCTGAGTTCTGTGGAAGAGAAACCCATGTCCTGTCCTGTCATGTGTCTTGAGAACAGGCAGCAAGATACTGGAGGAGATGTGATTCTATTGAGATCTGGAAAGTAGCCAGAAGGAGGAAGGATACTCAGAGATAAAGGAAAGTCTTCCTTCCTCATCCAGAAAACCCTTTCACCATGATGTGCTGTGGCAGCTCAGATGGATTCGCATCTGATCCTCCGCACTCTTCTCACCTCCACACTCAGTGAAGTTGTGTGACAACTTGAAATTGAAATGGGCCCTAGTGGGCAGATTTACACACAGAAAGCAATAAATGCCACAAATTGTGGAACCGCCCCCCCTCCAACTCTGGAGAGCCATTTTACCAACACTCCATGGGCTTCATGTGTTCTGCTGGCTTCCTGGCTGTGGGCAGCACAAATACTGTTCTACAAACCCAAAGCCTCCCCTCCCTCTTATAGAAACTTCCAAGTGCCCATTCCTGGTGAGGTTCTGCCAGCAAGTGACTTGGGCCTTGGGGCTGTTTATTTCAGACCCTGGGCCATCTGGCTCCTCCTGGGCTCAAGGACATCCCAACAAGTTAATACCATGCCACTAAGAAAGAGCCTGTTCTTGTGGTCTTTGTCACCTCCTTGCCATCTAATGATATTTATCAACCACCCACGCCTGCCCAGCTTGTATGAGACACTTGGCCAGGCAGATCTCAAGCAAGGCTTTGACCCCTCAGGAATTCAGGGCTTGGCTGAGGCTGCAGGACTGACATTGTTCTTCTTTACTATAACACAAGCTGCCCGGGGCACAGAAGCAAGGCTAGGAGTACAGCCAAGTGCATGGGGTTAGGAGATAGCACTGCTGCTGTTCCTCACAATTTGTCTCTAGGCACAGGCAACTAAATGAGTAGGATTAGAGTCCACAGTACATGTGTGTGATGTGGTCTAGTTCTAAAGCAATGGATTCTACCACCCTTGTTCTGAAGAGATCTGCCAAAGAAAAAGTGAGCTCTTACAAGGACTGTAAGAAGCAAGTATGGGCAGCATCTTGGGGTAAAGGTCTTATAGAGGTAAAGTCTTTGTTTCTAGGAAATATGTGTGCATATTCTAGTATGTCTATGTGCCTGTGTACACAAATAGGTTATAAGCACATATTCATGTGTGTGCATATGCATGTACACATGCATACCTGTATGTAGTATGCATGGGTGTGTATACGCGCATGCTTGTGTGTCTGCAGTGCACAGAATGTAAAAGGAGACGGTGACTGTTGTGGAGCAGGGCACACGCAGAGCTATCACACAGGGTGGCATGATGGAAAATCTAGGAGGAAAAGGCCAACCAGAGTTCTGATAGGCCATTTTTTTTTTTTTTTTGTACCCGGAACTGAACTCAGGACCTTGAGCTTGCCAGGCAGGCACTTGTGCAGCTGAGCTATATTCCCAGCCCTCCATCCAGAGTTCTGGTTGGGGAAAAAATTGTATACTCTGATGGATAGACAGGATTCCTGTCCCTCCAATCATCTCCCAGCTGCTAGCGGGCAGTGTCTAACACTCTTGGCCTATGCTGGAAAAGACACCCCCTGAGCAACGGAAGCTCAGCTATTTACCATCTTGATCACCACATGGAGTGACAGGGAGGTTCCAGGAGGCACCTGCCCCACCCACAGCCACATCGGAGAGTGACAGGGAAGAGCACTCCCAGATTGTAACACCTAGTCTTGAATCCATTCCTCAGACCATGAAGCTGCCTGCCTAGGGGTGGAGAGTAGGTGGAAATGAGCCAAGGTGGAAGGGCCTCAAAAGGGAGTCCTGTGTGTTTAGAGTACACAGAAGACAACAAAGGAGAGAGGCAGCTGGAAATCCCTGAGTATGTAAAGGCAGAGGTTAACACAGTGTGAGCAGCCAGGTAGATAGAAGCTGGTGGATATAAAGATGGTCCTCAACCCTGCCAAGAAGTCCTTTCCCCTCCCCATGTTCCCACTCTCCGTTAGGCTGCACAGATGACCCGCTTCCTCAGTTCACATGCTGCTCCCTTTTCCAATACTGCTTTGGAGCTTGAGGGTAGCCCCTCACCCTTCTGGCAAACCACAGTAGTTTGAGGGCCCTGGCTCAGACAGGGAGTTAATGAGACAGTCTGGAGGGGACACACAGGTTATCGGTAGAGGGACACAGCTGCGTGTGCCTGAGGAGACAGCCCCACCTGCTAATTCACACAGAGACTCCACATGCCAGACCTCAGCCCCGACGCTGGAAGCCCCCAGACACCACGGAGAGAAAGGAATCTCTCAGAGGGGATCCCTAAGAGAGAAAAGGAGCTCAAGTTTATAGCAGAGCACAGAGGTGGGGCAGCCTTGGGAAAAGTGAAGACCCAAATTACCCACTTAGCAATGACTCCTGAGGCCTGCCCTGGGGTATTAGTTACTCCACTAAAATGCTTGTGGTCTGAAGATGAAGGAGGTGTTCTTATTATGAACATTGAGATAATTAATTTGTTTGTGTCATTATGCTCATTGTCCAAAGATTGTTCATTAAGACATCTTATTGCTGATAATTGCCCAGACGTTATAGTAAACAAGGAACTGCTGCCAGTGGCAAGGATGCATTTCTAGTTCTAGAGTGAGCATTGAATGTTTACTTTGCTGCCACATAATCCCCTGACTATGGCTGGGCAGTAACTCATCAACCCCAGGTGAAGAGTGCCCTAATAAAGAGCAAATTATTCTCTATGGTCAGATCCCAAAATATGTGGGTGACAAACACAGTGGCATTGTTCCATGACTGAGCTTGTTTTCCATGTGTAGGAGGAATTCCAGACTTGAGAATTCTGCATCCAGACTTCATAAATTTTTTTTTCTATTCGAGACAAACACAACTAATGATAAAGAACAACACCAGCTTGGCATCTCCACTCCAAAAGGCTCGGGTCAAATCCTGACCTCCGTAGGGACTGGAGAGGATCCAACAGCAACCACTGTCTCCTGCTGTCAGCTGGGCCATGGCCTCCACCAGACCAACTTTCCCTTGGCTTCTGGAGAGGGGAGGCAGAGCAGATGTGTGGGCCTGCTAATGCGCTGGAGGATGGAATTGTTCTCCCAGCTTATTGAAATCAGATGCACAGTGCTCAGAGTGGCCCTGCAAACAGATGGCAGCTCCACGCAAGCACCCTCATACTGGAAAATTACAAGAGCCATGACTCCCTCTCCTCGCTGCCCTGTGTGACTGCATTTTTACCCAGTAGGCAGGAAAAGGCCTTCCCTTCTCCGCTCATGCACTGAGGGTCAGGCCCATGTCAAATAAAGAGCTCCTAGATAGCTAAAGTAATATAGTCACCACCCCCCTTATCCGCAGCTTCACTTTCCATGGGTTTAGTTGCCTGTGGTCTGCCACACTTGGAAAATATTAAATGGAAAATTCCAGAAGTAAACAATTCATTAGTTTAAAATCGTATGCATGCTGAGTAGCTTGATAAAATCTCTCAACATCGTGCTCCAGCCCACCATGACAAGAATCATCGTTTTGTCTAGCGTATCCACGCTGTATCCCCTACCCACCTGCTAGTCACTTAGCTGCCACATTGGTTATCAGATCAGCTCTTGAGTATTGCTGTGTTTATGTTCGTGACCCCTTCCTAGCTGCTTGACACTACATCACAATTCCTGCATCACGATCCACCTCGCTTCCTCTCATCACACTGCATTGTGTCATCCTACACCATCACAGGAAGGGCAAGGACAGCACAATAAAATTTTGAAAGAGTCCACATTCACATAACTTTTATTAGAGTATGTTGTTATAATTATTCTATTTTATTATTACTTTTAATCTCCTGTGCCTAAATTATAATTTAAATGTTATCCATAGTTATATTTATTTATAGTATATAGTATATAGAGAATTCAGTATTGGCCACAGTTTCAGACATCCACTGGGCTCCTAGAACACATCCCCCAAGCATAAGGGGAGATTGCTGTATAAAAATTTGAATACAATAAATAATTCAGGAAGGATGTGTCCTAAATGAGAACATTGGTTATTTCTGAGTACATAGGACTGGAATAAAAAGCAATGTGACATATATAGAATTGAGTACACTTTGAGGAGTTTACACAGGTCCTCAAATTGTATTCAACTTGTCATAAACAAACTTTGAGGTTATATTAAAATATGTTTTAATATGGAGTACATTTTTAAAATTTATCTTAAATGCTAGATAATAAGCTATTTCATTTGCTATAGATTCTAGTTTAAGACTTTAAATTTTCTTTGAGTTTTTTTACATTGAAATTAGACAATTGGGATAATACATTGAGTGAATTTGTTAGCTGATATTTTCAGATTTACATAAAACAGCAGATTGATTATAAATCTATTGTTTTTTTTTTAAATCTCCAAGTTTTTTTTTCTTTTTTGGTACCAGGAATCAAACTCACGACCTCACGCTTGCCAGGCAAGCACTTGTGCCATTGAACTAAATCCCCAGCCCTTATAGATCTATTTACAAATAGATTTACAAGAAATAAATTACTTACTCATAAGACTAGTATGAGATTTGAGATAATGCATCTAGAGTATTTCCAGTAGTCACAATACCTGACACATACAGATAAATATTGGATAGATTTTAGCTATCATTAGTACTTACTCCCTCCCTCTCTCATTCTCTCTCTCTCTTTTTCTCTATTTCATTTTCATTTTCTCTTAAAGATGATTCCAAGACCTGCAAAATAAATCAGCAAATACTAACATATTTTTTGAATTTACCGGAGATAGATGTGAGTATAAAACAAATACCCAGGGTCTAGGTCAAATCTTCTAGTCTCTGTCAGCTCTCAGATCTCTTTCCAGCTCCCCTCCAGGTAATGCTTCCTAGGATGTGGCAGGAATTGAGGAACTGAAGTGGAACTTAGAGATAGGGTCTTTTTACAGACTTCACCTCATGTCATAGAGCAGCAAAGACAAAACAAGCCCCTAGGACTGTGACCACCCCTTCTGTGTCTGCCCCTTCTCACTCTGACAGATGCTCTCTAGTGGCTGATACATAATGACACTGACTCCCTCTGGACCTTAGAGTACTCTGCAGCATCACACAGTGGGTAGCTCAGCCCTGGGCAAGTAGTAGGTGCTAATCAATGATTTGTTCGGTCCTCTGATGTGGCAGGTGGGTGCTCAGCAGTATAAGGGATAGGAAGCTAAGGAAGGTGGGCCCTGCCTTCAGAAAGCTTTCTGAGACTAACCAAGTAAGGCACAGCAGGGCATGGGGTCCTCTCAGATAAGGGAAACTTATTAGATCTCATCTACAAAAGAATGAAAATCAGAAATTGAATCACAAAATAGATCTCCATGAGCTGGTTTTTGGGCTTCCTACCGTGGAAAATTCCCAAAGCTGGATATTTTCCACATTCATAGTTCAGCCCTTGACCTCTCCCTTCACGCCAGACTTTTCTATCAACGGCATTCTCAAACTGTCCACCTGTAGGACTGATATAAGTTATCTCCAATATAAAAACCTCAGCGTAAGAGAGCTCAGTGGAAGGGATCTCTTTGAGATACTTAGGTATCTCAAAGTGAACATGTCTGGACCTGAACTCTTGACTCTACCCTTCACACGGCTCCTCTGCCAGTGTTCTCCACCTCAACAAATCGCACCTGCGACCAGCTGGAAGCCAAAAACCTTTGAGACTCCTTGATTTGCCTTTCCCTTTACTCCTCCACATCACAGTCTGTCAGGGAAACCTATTGGCCCTATTCCTTCTCCACAGCCCACATACAGTGTCCTCCCACCTCCGCCATGCTCCCATCACACCCAGACCATAACCAGTTCTCCCTTAGGTCACCGCAGGATCTCCCTACCTGGTTCCCCATTGTATGCACACATTTAGAGTGCTCCTTTCAAAAGTGAGTGAGGGGGCTGCGGATTTAGCTCAGTGGCATAGCGCCTGCCTGGCAAGCGTGAGGTCGTGAGTTCAATTCCCAGTACCAGAAATAAACAAACAAACAAAAACAAAAGTGGCAATGCATTAAGCTTTTCTTGGGTGAGGAGGATTGGGGATTAAATTTAGGAGATTCTTTTCACGAACTACATCTCTAGCCCTTTTTATTTATCTAATTTTTTTGAGTTAGGGACTCACTAAGTTCCTAAGTTGCATCCCTTTCCTTCTCAAAAGTGTCTTATGGCTTACCTCCACCAGAAAAAGTCCAAAAATCACCAGGGCCCCCAACGTTCTGTAAGAGCTGGCCGGGGTTGTCGCTCTGATCTCATCTCTTTCCAGCCTTCCTGAGCCACAGGCGTGTGTTTGCTATATTCAGCTGAGTATGCTTCTGCCTCTGGGCTTTCACCCTAGCCATCCTCTCTGCTCAGAATGTCTGTTCCCACTTCTTCATTGCTCTCTCCCACACTTCACTCAGGTCTCTGTAAATGCCACCTCAGCAGAGAGACATTTCCTGTCCAAACTAGCACTTCTCCAGTGTATAATTCCAACACACTCCCCATGCTTTATTTTTTTCTAGCACTTATCACGAACTGGCACTTTATTGGTTATTTCTATTTGTTTTCTATCTCCACTACAATTTAACTTCTCTGAGAGCACAGAAGTTTCCCATTATGTTCACAACTATATTCCCAGTCTCTAGAACACTGTCTTGACACGTGTAGGTGCTGGATACATAGTTGTTAAGAGAGTGAATCAGCAATGCACTTTCATTTTGATACCTCAGATTGTTTGTATGCTAATCTATTGCCCCTACTAGGCCAGTCTTACCTACCTCTATAATCCCTACCATCCTAAACATGGTGTGCCCATATGCAACAGGTGCTTATTACATGTGTGCTGAATTAAACTGAACAGTTGCCAAGCACTAGCCACAAATTTTGTGACTTCGGTCTAGTTCCTATCAGCTGCAAGAAGCACTGTGCCTCAAGGCTCTGTCAGTTCTTCTGAGCTGCTCCCAGTGTTTCATTAGAATCTGGATGACTCCTGAGAGAAGGAAGACCACAAATAGAGCTTTGTGTGATGGAGAAAATGGGGATGTTGCCACTGACCTTTTGCCAGGTCCAAGTGTGCAGAGCTGAGTTCTGGGGAAAGCAGCAGAAGCGAATGTAACCAAAGGGTTGATCAGATCTCACCTACTAAGGTCACAGGTTCTGTCCTGGAGGGGAGATTTATGCCATATCACTGCCACAGAACCATGTGGACAAGCCACAGTGGGTCAGACAAGCCAAGATTTTTGCTCCTGTCTGATTCTGTACACTTCTACAGAACCAGACAAATTTGGTCCTTGCCTTTGGAATCGCATCTACTTGTTTGAGTGATGGCCTGGAACCTTTCCAAAATGCCAGCTCGAGACTCACACCCCAGGCCCCAGTGAAGGGAAGACTATGCTGCACTGAGGGCCTCCTGATAACTGGCTCCTTTGGAAGGAGTCCAGGTGCAGCTAGAGTTGTGAAAAATTCAGACTTATAAGTGCAGCTAAAACATGACACAGTGTACTAGGAATCGATTTACAAATTTATCTCAAAATCAAAGCTGCTTGCAAAAAGGATTTAGCTCTGCCTTCAACTATTTCCTCAGGCTGAAATATTTAAATGGAAATAATTCACAAAATATGTCATTGTCTGCTTATATTTTCTCCTGATGGCAAAAGAACTCTACTAAACTCCCCAGGTTGCCATCAGTTATTTTTAAACTACTTTGTCTTTTAATAAAATCCTTAGGCATCTGGAAGGCTTATTTCAAAAGTTGATCAGTAAAAGAAAAAATAATTGTGTATTTGAAACATATATGAAAAATCTCTTAGTAAGGTAAAGAAACAATATGACAGTTTTTTTGCTTTTACCTTTTTAGCGGGTTAGTGCCGATAAATGATCCGTGTCATTGGAAACTATGCCAGGAAACGCACCAAAATCAAAGCAGTGCAGATTTACAGAGAAACAAACAGCAGCTGTCTCAGATCATGCAGGGGGCTGGGGCCAGAAGTCTGCTGAGAACTCATCAAACCCAATTGAGCAGTTCAGGGCAAAAGAAGATGCTCAAAAAATAAAAGTACAAGCCCATTGGAAATATTAAGAAAAGACTTGTCCAGATTTTTTAAAAATATATACTCAAAGCTCAAACCATTACAATGGGCCAAAAGCTCTAAACCAGAGCTGCAAAGATGCCATTTAAAGTTTCTTAAATGAGGCATGAAGAATATCTGGACTGTTCCCTCATACAGGCCTGGTTTAGAAGGATGGAACTTTTCCCTCTCTTGAGAAAATCTCCAAATTACAATTTTATGGGCTTTCTTATGCTGGTTTTCAAAGCTGTGGTCAATTCAAGAAGGCATTTTCCTTGCATGATTTTAGACTATTCTCAAAGTGTATTTCTTGGTATATTGATTAAAATGTTTCCAAATCTTCCGTAAAAGAAAAAATAACTGTTTCCATGGTGAAATAAGTTTGACCTCAAATAAGTGAAACCTTCTTGGGGACTTGCGATATCTACTGGCACATGGAAAACTCTGAGTAAACAAAGCTGTTTGTGACTCAGCAGTCCTAAATGTTTTTGACTGTGGATCCCTTTTTTCACCAAGCTACCCTGGATAACCTAGAGGTTTAAACCACTGGTTTGGACATTTCTGTGATTTCAAGCCAAAGATCAAGATCCACTTGTATTGAGATCATTCATTCACTTATTAAGTGGATATTTGTGTGTTGGCTTCTGCAAACCAGGCTATACTTAGACACCAAGGCAAACACCAAGAAGGAAGGGTCTAGATCCCTGCATAGTGGTTGCTGTCAAGGCAATGGGAGAGATAAACTTATACACAAATATCAACATTTCATTATATAGGCTTCATTCCTAACAACTTATAACCTAAATTGTTCACTACATATTTCCTGAGCATTTGTCTTATTTCCCCCCATATTGTTTGTTACTAAAGCCAAGTTTCATACCTTATACTAATCTAGTATTTTCTATGGCAGCTAGCTTTGGATTGGACACATCCTCTTTATCTAATGGATATTGATTGATTGATTCAAGACTAAACTACATGATAATTGTTGACTCCTTGATTCCTTTTTAGTTTTGCAGTTCTATGAGTCTTTCTCAAATACTGGTACAGTCCTATGCTTACAAACTTACGGTAAACCACAAAAGTAATGAATAATTCATTGACTGAAGTTTTCTAGGGGTTATCTTAATGTCACAGAAGTAACAAAATTAATACATGTTGCCCCTCCAAATGACAAACCACAGAAAACTAAAGCATTTTACTTTCTGTTTTTAGATTCCCTTCTTAAGTGTTAAAATTTAAAACTTCATGATTTGACCTTGTAATCGGAGAAGAGCCAAGTTTCTGATTTTATATGGGCATCCTGGGAATCAAGTGACTACTTAGCCATTCATTGTAGAATTTAATACAGATTAGGGTTAGCCACAATTGGTAACACTTGGGGAGTTGTTAATTTTTTGCTGGCACTCTCACTGTAAACGCCTTTCATAAATTTCAGACTTATACTTGGCATTGTCATCCAGATTTTAGGCACATTTATTTCATTTGCATATGCTGAGTGGCTCCTAATTGTATGATCAGTAAGCAAGTCCAAAAAATTTTATAAGAAAGTGAATATGGTGGAAATAAATTACATTGTGTTCTATTATGTTGTGACAGGTTTTCTCGACCTCTGAGCTATTGACATTTTGGCCTGATCATTCTGTGTGGTGGGAGGTGCCCTGAGCATCACAGGAAGTTTGCATACCTTTTACTTCTACACACTAGACACTAATAGCATCCTTCCTATCTGCTTACAACACCAAGGAATCTCCAGATATTGCAAAATGTCCCCAGGGCAAAGATAGAGACGGGAGAACTATCCTTTCATTCAGAATGACTAATGATAAAAGAATTCCTGGTGACTAAAGTCAGTTATACACTAATGGTAAGTGAATTTTTCATTCTGTGGATGATGGACTAGTATGGGCACAGAGAATGGGTAGCCATGTCTCTTGTCCTTTGGAACTAGGTAACCCTGTCCTCCTTCTAGCCCATGTGGCTTGGGACAAGCTACCCAACTGTGTCAGAGTCTCAGTTTCCTGATCAGTGCAAAAAGGAAGGCCTACCCCACATGTGGTCACAAGCAGAAGTGAGCTGTACTCTGAAAACCTCCGAGTATAATGCCTGCCAAGTAGCAGGCATGTATTAAATATTCTGGGTTCCCTTCCTCCTTCTATTCCTCCAGCTACCCCTCCCCTCCCCCTCTGCCTCTTTCCCTAATATCTGAGATGAACACAATTGAATTAAACATACTACAAGTGGTTTGATGGTTTCTTTCCAGTCTTTTCCTACTATAGCACATCAGTACCATTTACCAATTCTCACTCTGTGTTCAACGTGGTAAGACTGTTCATTTGATTAAGCAAAGGGACCATTCCCAGGAGGTTAACCTGCTCAGTCAGGATTATGAACGCCTCCATCAGCACTCACCCTAAACCATCAAATAGGCTTGATCACTTCATCTCTACGAAGACAGCAGCCCAGGTTAGGAACTGTGGGCAGAATACTGACATGAAATCCCATTCAGTGTAGTATTAAAAGTCGAGGATTTACAGAGAGGACATATGGAAAGGCTTATGAACCTTATTTTCATTATAAAGGCATTATAAGAACATTACAAGCCATTTGGAGAATGAGGGACAGAAGAAGGGATCACCCAAAGTTCTAACACTCAATACAACTATTTTCATTTATGTATTTACTTCCAGGCCTGATTCCTACACACATGGGGTTTCCCGTGGCTACACTGAGTTCACATGTCCTCCTCTCTAATCTGCCCCCTCACCCATTCTGAGTTAGATCCCAAACATTATCCCTTTTTCTTATTGTCATCACAGTTTTCATGTCTGATGACTGCATGAAGTTCCTGAAAAAGACTTTCCATAAAGTAACTAACCGTCCCTTTACTGAAATGTACTTGGCTTTTGATTCTTCAGTTATAAATAATTTAGTGGGAAAATTCATACATATAGTTTTTTCCCCTCTGAAGATAATTTTCTTAGGGCAAAACCTCAAAAATAGGATTGATAGGTTAAAACTATAGATATTTTTCTATAGTTTCAAATATAGTATCATCATGTTATTTTAAAATACATTATTTTGATTATAAAGCTATTCATGGATCACTACACAACATTTGATAAACACAGTAAAGCATGAGGAATAAAACATCCCTCATAATTCTTTAATTCAACTACTACTAATATTCACTGGGTTTCCTTCAGACTCTCCCCTCTCTTTATTCTTTCCCCCTCTCTTTAATAGGTAGGTCTGTCTAAAATTAGTTTTATTATTTGTCAAGACTTGGCCTCCTAAATGAACAGTTACACGGGGCTTTGGCCTTACCTAAGGCAGTCAGATGAGCATGTCTGTGCAGTCATCATAATCAGGGGATCTTATGAGAGTGCAGAGCATTTGTGGTTTCTCACTGCCTGACAGCTTCAATACGCCCAGGAGTTTCTCCACGTCAGCTGTTGCAGGCCGCTCATTCACCCTCCCTGCCAGAAGACCTCGTTTGTTTAGTATTCCTATCAAATGCAGCTTAGCTGATTTCATGCAGGACCTGCATTCTAACATCAGTGTATAAAAGGCTTGTGAAGAGTAGCCAAACCTACCTTGAAAACCCTTTAGGGAGAACAGCATAGCGCCTCTCAGTGAGTCTAATTAGCTCATTTTTCCTACATTGTGCTAATGGTGCTCCTTCGGTTGAGCACCAGATGAAGCAGTTGTTTTGCAAAGAAGCCATATTGTTTAAAAAAAATACAAATATTTACCAGCTGTGTCATACAGAATAAACATTCAGTGGAAACCAACTCTGCCTGAAGAATGTATATTTTATACACATGTACAAGAGCTGATCAAAAAATACAGTGTTTAAATTTTTTAAAAATTATTACAGTAAAGGCATATTGTCATTAATCTCCTTTAGAGTATTTCTTTTGACTTGGAGTACACTTATTCCATCATTTTTACCCCTTCTGAAGCAGGTTGTGGGTCCTCTTTTGTGGATGTCATTATGAGGTGTAATTGAAAGGAAAACAAATGGTGAATGGCACTGGCAATGCCATCCAACAGAAAGGCAGGCTCATAAAAATATTACCGTGTGTCTTCACCCACCTTGTCCCCCTGATCTGGCATTGTGTGACATCTGGCTCTTCCCCGAGGTCAGAATGATCAAGAAAGGTCAATGTTTTGAGCTAATCCAGACCACTGAGGCAACTAGGACAGCAGAACTAAAAACACTCACAAAAGGAGACTTCCAGAACTGCTTCAGGAAATGGCAAGAACTATGAGATAAGTGTGTTGGGGGGGGCTATCTTGACGGGATTAATAGCAATGTGTTTTTTAACTGTTATAATTTTTAAAATTTAAGCATTCACTGTATTTTGTGGTCGCACCTGATATTTGTATATTGAAGTCTGTACCTCATACACTCATTTGATAGAATGACATGAGGAATCACCCTCGCTCTAAATTGTTATTCATTCTCTTAGTCGTGCTTCTTTCCTCTGTTTCTTCTCTTTCTTTCCTTCCTCCCATCCTCCTTCCTTCTTTCCTTCTCTTGGTCTGCCCTTGCTTCCTTCCTTCCCTCTTTTTATTCATTCTGTTTCCATATAATTGAATCTATGCTTGTTTGGTGTTCCTGAAACAAGAGCCACTGTAGTTATTTGTTGTGATTGGAGCACTGCTCACAGTTGAAATTTTACCCATACCAGCAGCACAGCCCTTTTGCTCAGCATCTCCCCAGGCAAGGTAGTGCCTGCCTGTCTTCCGTGCTGCCTGCTCGCTACAAATGTGTCTCTGGCAATGACGAAGTTCAGCTCTTCTCCCTCACCCTGTGAAAACTTTCCTGAATATGCCACATCCTTACTTCCAGCCATTTTTGCCATGGTGTGGTTTCCAGGTACCTTGCCTTCCTGGCTTGCTGTTAACGTTCGTCTCGCTGGGAAGAGAAGGACTGTGGATCTCGGGCAGAATTCCTCAGCTCATTCACTGGCCAACTGAGCAGCAGCAACAGGGAAGTGGAACTAGCAGCAGCACAGAGGAATGGTGGGAGCCTGTCACTGGGACAGCCAGCCTCTCTGCAGCTCAGCTCCAGCAGCCTGCATCCCAGGTTTATGGATGGCACCTGGTGAAGCAAAATGATGCAAACCCAATGTGAAATCCAAGTATACCATCATCTATCTCTGTTTGGATCTTGTTTGGGGTTTTATTAATGACAGTGGATTTGATTAAACAAAGTTTACACTGTAACTAACTCCAGCTGGATCCAAGCATCAATGGGAAACCCCTATTTCCCTGATGTTATCCTTTTGTCCTATCCACTCATAATTTCGTTCCAAAACATTTGCTCGGAATCTGATAATGGTGAGGTCACATAATCTCATATATTTTAAGGGTAAGTCTGGCACACCCAGGCCAGCAGCCCTGCAATGAAGGACTTTTGCACTGAAGTTACCGTGTGCCTGAGATGTGACCTTGTCCCAAGCTAGGGGGTGAAGTCACAGCACTATTCTGCCAAGGCAATGTTATCATTGGGTTTGGACTCAGATTTGGAGTTTTTCCAACAGAAATCATATTCTAATACGTTGTTAAATGATAATTCAGGATTATATTTTAAGGTTACCAGAAGCTGGTTTGGTGAAATTTGGGTCCTTTGGGAGGCCTGTGGCTTATTGTAAATGGCGACTCCTTGGGCTTTTTCTCTAGGGAAATCCAGGAGTCACATCTCTCTGGCACAAGCCAGGGTCTGTGGGTCTGCTTATGGTTTGCGCAGTGATTTCTTCCTCTTAGCAGAATGGAGGTCAAGGTCATCTTCAAGGTCTTTTCTCGGTCTGTCTCCTTCTCCCTGTCACTCTTTCTCTGGTTCTTCTCTCAGGCTGATTGCCCTCTTGCTGCTATCGCTTCTTTGCCTTTTGAATCTCTTTCTCCATTTTCCTTTTGCTTTGCCACTTTTTTCTTTTTTTTTTTTTTTTGGTTTTTCTCCGGTACCAGGAACTGAACTCACAACCTTGCACTTGCCAGGCAGGCGCTTTGCCAGTGGTGCTTTGCCACTTTCCCTCTGTCATTTTCTTGCCTCTGTCTCCTCTAATTTATTGTCCTTGCTCTTTTCCTCCTATTCTGCTCCCCTCTCTGTTGCTTCTTGCTGTAGCGTCATCTTGCTCTTTCCACGTTTTCGTTTCCCTGTATAAAGATAGTAGATTTCCTAAATGTACAACAAATCCCAACTCACTAGTTTCTCCCAGTGCCCACAGGTGTTGAGTTGATTCAACTCCATCAGATCATGACTCACCCATTCTTGCCACAGCATTCATCAAGCTCCAAGCTGATGGGAAACCAGATAGGCATTTCTCCTTCTGTGCTTGAGCTGGGCTCAGCCACAGGCTGGCCTCTAATTGGAATCAGCAGATCCAGCACCAGGGCCAGGGCCAGCATCAGTGCCAGCATTAGTCAGATCTCCCACAGTGCCAGGTGGGGACAAGGCCAAGTCGTGTAATTAATGGCAAGTGTGTGCTCTTCTGATGTGTCTGCCAGAATGTCACTGTTACCCTGTAAGTGGCAGCCATTGTTCACCGGTGAAAAGCCTTCCTCTACTTCTCACCTGCATATTTAACTGTTCTGGAGACTCTAAGAGAAGACAGTGGCCCAGTCTCTTCCAGACAGAGCTTCTAGAGGTGATAGGCTGGTGTGCAGAAGGAACTTCTAGAGTGTTTCCCCAGAGCTTGCATGCAAAGCCCAACACAGCAACATGATTTCTAATATTAAACCATCTACTCAATTCAAAGTGCAGAAGAGGCACTTTGTCTCCCGGCTAGGTACTCTGTATATGTTTCATGGTGCAAGATTCTCATTCTTTTAGGAAAGGGACCTTTTACCTGCTGACTATAAAAGCAACTATATCTGCCTCAAAAATACTGATGAAAATCCGATCTCCTCTTCATTGCCTTGCGATTTATTTTACCACTAAATTTGGGGAAGAAAAAGATCAACAACTTACAATTGAATCCACTTCTGAATGTTCATCCTCTTTTGATCTCTCTGCATTTCTGTTAAGTGCTTTTTGCCTTCCACTCATCCCTCAAACCAAAGTCATTGCTTGGCATTTTCTTGTTTTAGAAAATGACAAATAGAGCAAGCAGAGAAAACACTGTATGTTTTGGACTAAAAATGAAATCATTAGGGTAAGTTTCTATTCTTGTCGCCTGGAATTTTACTCTGGTTCTGATTAAGCTCAACAAAGATATTATATTCGATGCTTTCCTGTAAATGTATGAGATGGCTTGCTATTGCATGTCCATGAATGGAAATATTAACAGACTCCACTTGGCTTCCTCAGCCTCTGGCTTGATCTTCACACCCAAAAGTCCAACAGACAGAGAATCACATCCCCCGCCCAGAGTAAGTAGTTCCTGTCTTGCCTGAGGTTTTTTTTTCCCAGTTCAAAAACAAGCCAGTAATGTATGAGAGTAAAGGAATCACCACATAATTTCTATCAATTACCCAATGAGAAGCAGCTGAATACTTCTAATTTTCTATCTTCCAGGAGCACATTTCTATCAGAATCATGAGTCCTCCCAAAACCTATGTCTTGGTGCTTGGAGTATTTCAGGGAGGAGAGAATACAGTATCTGGGCTTGCTTGAGGTTGTAAACAAGGAAAGGCCCATGACAGACAAGTGGAGCAGTCAAAGCATTCTGCAAACTAGAAAAATCAGTACTAATTTTGTTTACTGGAGCAATTAGGTAAATTCAAATAAAGAGAAGATATCATTCCACTCACACAATATTCCTATCATAGAAGTGGAAATGGACACTCTCAGTACAAAATCTATAGGACAAAACTGCTACCCTTTGAACTGGTGAAGTGTGTGGGAGGCATAGAGGAGGAGAAGTGGCCATAGAGCAAGAGAGCTAGGCACTTGTCCAGCATCCCATCCTCTAAGCAGCATAAACTTGTTTTTCTATAGAGTGGAAGTAATATTGACCAAGAAGACTTTCTAGTAAATATTTTTAAATTTATGCAGAAAGCCTTTAGCATGGTGCCTGACACATCAGACACAATAAATGTTATTTATCTTTAGGAGTAGTAATTGTATTTACTTCTAACCCACTGTTTATGCTAGTGAAGTGTTTAATGTATTTTAATGCATCACATTGCATTACCTCTAATTTTACACCTAAACATATGTAACTGTGTCCTTATCAATTAAGCTATAGGCCTGAGGGAACTTCTCCAGAGATCTCTATCCTTTCTTCCTACAAACCCAAACTCAAACTTTCAGTTTTGGGATATGCATTGTAATGACCCAGAAGGAAAGAACTTCTACTCAGTGTGAGCAAGTGGCAAGAAGGAGCAGCTGGCCAGGCCTCCTCCTGGAACAACAGGCCACACACTCTTCTCACTGGGATGGAAGTGCCAGACGACAGCCAGACTCTGGGCCTGGCCTTAACTTCTCGGAGAACTTCATTCTTCTAAGTGGGAGCCAATCACTGCTATGAAAGCAGAAATGCTGGAGACTGAGGAGAGGCGTCAGAGAGAGCCTTCCTTCTCTGCAGAAGCCTAAGCATCAAGCCTACTTGCATTTAGATGTGAAGAAATGGAAACACTCAAAACAGCCTGCAAAAATGTGCGCTTACCGTTAGTAGATTACATCAGTCAAATAGAAGCACCTGCCTCACTTTGGAGGACTCAGGTAGATAATTCCTTGTTTTCTTCTGAAATGTGTGCATACATGTATATGCGTCTATATTATAAACGTCCTTGTGACCATTACACCTATTAGTCTTTTGGGATCATTCTAAAATTTATCAAGGTTTAAGCTGAGAAATGTTATCATCAACATTCATTCAAATATAATGTTGACAAAATAAATATCTCAGTAGAAAGAAAGAAAAAAGCAGCTTCTGAAATGATGCTGAAAATAGCATCATGGAATATGTAGGAAATTGTGAAAATTGACTTCAAGACTGAGCTCTATGCACTACTTGGCTGAAACGTGTAAATGGGTGTACGAGTGCATCCACGCTGGAAGAGACTAACTGACCTCAAGGTTTGACTCTTGAGGCCTTGGGAAACATTGGTTCATCTTTCAATAGGGCAAAACTGCTGCTCTAATAAGCTCCTTAACTTTTCAGAGATGGTGATGGTGATGATGGTGATGGTAGCTGTGGTAATGATCATCATAGTGACGGTGGTACTGATGGTGGAGGTGGCTAATAGTGATGGTAAGAGGGTGGAAATGGCAATGCTGGAGGTGGCAATGGGTGGAAACTGAATGGCGGTGGTGAGAGAATGTCAGGAGATGGTGGTGGTGGTGCTAAGAGGATGATGTCAGTGGTGATGGCTGCAATGTCGGTGGCAGTGGTAACCATTGTAGCCATGATGATGGTTGTTGGTGATGATGTTCCTATGCTCTATGGCTCTGAATCAGAGACCCGACTTCTATAAATACTGTTGTTGATTTGAGAAGTGGGTAGACAGAGGGGAAACACTTAGGTCCCAGGACCTCATGGGCACAGGTACACGGAAAATGTTTGGTATTCTTTTTTCCTGTAACCACTCCACCTGCCTTTTGAAAGTTGTTTATTTTAGAGACAATGCAGGCAAAACAAACTTTACAAGCAATACAACAGTATATATCTATCTAAGAATGTATACTGTTCTAAAGGTTATAAAGTTTGGGAATTTGCTTGAGATTTTGTTTGTTCTATTTTTAAGTTTTTGTTTCTTTTTACTTTTTATCCTCGAAAAGTTGGAACATGTATTTTTGGAATATAGAAAACAGGTCTGGACATGAGTGGGTGGACACAATGCTGGGAGACAGCAAGGGGAAAACCCTTCTTACACAAACTAGACCAAACTTGGGTTTAGGTAGAATTTAGAAATAACTGAGGCCAACACACAGTCCCACAGGGTGGGTGAGTAGTCCTGGGACCAAACATGAAAGTGGGACCACAACTAGTGGCTGGAGCCCAGGGGGTGCTGGGGCAGTCAGTCAAATCCCTGCCTTCCTGGGGACAAAGGGTGACACTCTTTAGAACAGACAGGGCAGAACGAGTCCCTGGAAGGCCTTTAAGTCGCAGCTCACTTCACAGACAGAGGCCTGGTGCCAGCAACTCGGCTGATTCACAAAGGAAGGAGCGCAACGCTCACAAATGGTTTTCATTATCGTCTTGCAGTCTCCACCCTCATTCTGTGTGTGTGCTCTGCTTTTCTCCTTTTTTCATCTTCTCATGCCTTGTAACTAAACAATGAGGTGATTGCCATCCCAGTGGATTGCACAACATACCCAGCGGCTGGGCTGGAGCATAGCCTCCTCCAAGGGAATTCAGGACAAGAAAAATAAGCGCCCTGGAATTAAGGAGGGGTTTGTTATGCACAACACCTGTTTGTGCTTTTTAGCGCTTGTAATGCAGGCTGAAGGAGGGTCTGTATCTTGGTTCCTCGGCAGCACACCTGTCACTCGCCAGAGTGGTCTTTTCCTGCTTACATAAACCCCACATCACCAAAGCAAAGGGAGCCTCTTTCCGTTACCTAGGCACGTGGATTTGGGACCACTTATTATTCCCCAATATGGCATGAAATAATGATTTACTTTGGTTGAATAAACTGGCACAGCTGTGTAAAGAGTGTTCACTTCTGCTCAATAAACACTCATTAAATGCCTGCTCTAGGACAGCCCCATGGATAAAAATACATCTAAAACCTCAAGAAGTTAATAATCCAGTAGGAGCCTAAATTATCCCAAACCCCTGGATGACTGAGCATACATTTGACCGTGAGGAATGCCCTCCATGTTGTATTCTCCTTGTGACTCATTTTCCCTCTGAAAGAGCATCGACCCCAAGCAAAGATGCTATTAATTCACAGTGTGTGACAAGTTCAGCCAGAGCTAGAGATGACTGCCCTCAGCCAGAGCTAGAGATGACTGCCCTCAGTGGGTATGTTGTGCAATCCACTGGGATGGCAATCACCTCATTGTTTAGTTACAAGCCATGGCTATCGCTGGAGCTGGAACAGCTTCCTCCCTCTGACTGAAATGGATCCTTTCAAAAGCAAGTGTTTCAGTTTGTTACTCAGCATCTTTGTTGGCAAATGATTGCAGATAATCATCCCACAGCTGCAGAACATGCACTGCAGTTGCTAAGTCCCACTGCGCATGCGCAAGACCAGCCATTCCAGTCACGACTGGGACACTGTGACGACTCTCCGGCTGGAGAGGGCCTAATAGGGGCATGGGATGGACAGGAAACAGCATTTTGTCTTCTGCACCCAGCTGTGCCAGGAACTCCCTACCTGAATTTGGCCAAATAACTTTAATAAAAATCAATAAGAATAGCTACTAGTAATATTTATATAGTGCCATCTACTTACTGGGCACTGAGCTAAATACTTATTCAATTTAATCCACTTAATTGCCCAATGTGCAAGGTGTAATTATTCTGACTTTCGAGAGGAGACACTGAGGTGCAGAAAGGTTAAGTCACACAGTTGTTAAGTGATGGGGCTGAGGGGCAACCAACTCCAGGCCTCAGGGCCTGAGTTGGTCCATCTTTTAGGAAGAGCAGCCAGACTAAAGAGTGACTACTGGTCTTCACACCTCTAGCAATTATGGTAATTATGGTAGAACAACAGAGTCGTAAAGATTCTAAAATAAATTTGTTTCTATTTCTCTTAATCATTCAAACTGTTCCTCTTAAGAAGCAACAGGATGAGTGGCTGGTTTGTGTGTGTGTGTGTGTGTGTATGTGTGTGTGTACATGTACATGTATGTGTGCGTGCGCATGAGCATGTGCTTGTGTGTGATGAGTGAGTGTGGAAAACTATCTGCCCTCCTCTCCGGAATTTCTCATTACCCACAATGTTCTGGATCTCTGGAGACAGATGCACTCTGTGGATCTCTTGTTAGCTCTGGAGTGAATTTCCCCAATGCAGAGTTTTTCTGTTGTTCATGTTGTCATGGTCAAATAAACCCTAAGAGGAGGAACACTAGAAGATTGGGAATATTCTGAAACATAGTTATATGAGAATCAAAGGACTTCAGAAGGGACAGCAGATTTAAGTCTCCCCCGACCCTTCTTCCTAAGATAATGAAAGAGGAAGATGAAGTTCCTGAATTAGAGCTCAAGAATTCCTGCCACAGAGCGCTTCATTACAGTTAACCACCAAAATTCCCCATTTGGGACCAGGATGGTTAAAGCCATACACAGCAGTTGCCAAAAGAGCACAAAGCCCCCTGATGAACACACATGGAAATAAACTCTTCATCTGCAGATCTTATCTTAGCCGCTGGTTACCTGCGATTTGTATACGCGGCATGCCTGGGCAAAGCTGGGCCGAGTTATCTCTTTCATGCCTTGAGTCAGATTTTCTGGGTATGAAGTCAGCAGACAAGCAGGAAATGTCAGCACAGAGGGGTGAGGGAGATGACAATTCAGTGACAGCTGAGTTTCCAGGTGTCCAGTGTGTCCACTGTGATGTGTCTGGTGCTGGCTACTTGTGATCGTGTTTTCTTGGATGCAGGGTGATTGGGCTACAGCGATTTTTGCAGTGAAACTGAAGTCCAGCTGCTCAAACAGAAATGGCCTCGTCTCACGGACACTTTAACGAGTAAGGGTGGCATTTTACTGGAATTCCTTTATTTGGGTCCCTTGGCTCATCCCCTATCACTGCTTAGTGAAGGATAGGTGGCCTTTTTAAAAGCCCCAGGACCCCGTGTGTCTGTAAACCAGGATTTTTTTCTGGTCTTTTTCAGTGTTGTGGATCTTTAGCTTGTCTCAGTTTTTGAAGTTACATCTGAACGGCATTATAGACTTATGTGTTGTAACATTTCTTGACCTGTTGCTTGGAGAACATACCACACACAGAGAGGAAAAGGCTCACTCAAGAAGAGCAGAGGACATTTAATCCTGCAAAGCAAATGGAACAAAGGGCTTGAGTCTGAGTGAACACTCACTGGCACCCTTTTGTTTTCACTCAAGTCTCAGTCCAGGTGGCCGCCCCAGATCTGTCGAGGGCGGAAACCTCAATAGGTGCTGTTGCTGTCAAATGCAAACTTTGACTCCAACCATCCTGCGAGTCCCCTTTGTTCCCGGTCCTGCTGTCTGCTCTGATCTCCAAGTATGGGAACAACAGACCAGGGAAAGAGCAAACGCATAGCTGAAACAGATCTTTTTCTTGTGGTTTAAAGATCAGCCAGTTGGAACCAAGGAGATGTTTTCCTAGGGTCATAGAAAAGCTTGAAAACCTATTGGATTGTTTTTGGCACTGAAATGTAGATTGTAGATATGTCAGTAGTATTGCTACGCTGATGGGTTGTACCAGAAGAACTGTTATTTAGCAGTACATTCTTGCAAAAATATTCTGCCCACAATTCTTTTGTGGAAGATTGGTTTGTGTTTGGATATCTTATCTTCTACCACATTAATGTCCTTGTAATTACCCACACTTTGAAAATGTCTGCTCGGTGTTAGCTTTTAGAGAACTCATGAATTATTCCATTCAGGTAGACACCACAGAGATTATGGCCAGCCACACAAGAAAAGTCCACTCACATTCAGCACAAATGCTCTTTCCACCTGAAGCTCAAAGTCAGCCAGTCACAATCGCTTCTTCCTCCAGCTGCCTATCTCTCTGGGGAAATGCTGAGAAGAGTTTTGTAATTTACTCAGAATCTCCCGAGGAGCCATAGCACCATTTCTTTTTAAGGAATGTGACAAAGCACTTTAGAATTGTCAACATAGAAACATTTAGTCAAAAAGAATAGCGGTTCTGCTGAACTTTAATGGCTTTCTAAGTCCTTGGTACCAGATGCACTATTTTCCTACTGGATATGCCAAAACCACTAAATAGTTAAAATACATCAAATCATCCCAAAGTGGCCAAAACTGAATTTTTTCCAAAAAAAAAGAGAGTACTCCTAGTCAGCAAACCTCAAGTTCACATTCCATAGTAGAAAACTTTTAATTAGAATAAAAATTAGGAAAGGACTTGCAACACAAAAGATTTTAAATTCTTTTTCCCTTTATGTATAGGCTCAAATTAAGAACTGACATAGGAAAGAATTAAGGGAAACAGTTACAGCAATGAAAATCACCACAATAACAGTGAAACAACAACATATTTCTAATGCTTTACATTTCTATTAAGTTTTCTCAGCTCGACTGTAGCAGGTGGGAAGTAAGAAGAAGGAGGCTGCAGATATCCTAACATCTTTGTTGTGGTGTAGTCTGCTCTTGAGAGCAGTCATTGCTTTACAGAACAACCTGTGATGAATAGGCCAAAAAGTCCTTTGGGTCAAGCATTCCCAAGATTTAGTATTCAGAATGTCAGCAAATAGTCCTTCGGTTTGTTAATACTTAGCCAACCAAATACTAGGCCAACACCAAAGAACATCTACAGTATCACGAAAGAAGCAAAAGGAAAACCTTGAATTCACAAATGTCAATTTATACCTAGACAATTTGGGTAGCAGCAACAGGGACAATATTCCCTAGCATGTATAAGCCATACTCTCATACTTTTTTTGTCATTCATAATGTGACCATATCTGTACTTTATATTTTTCTGAAAGGTATTAGTTTCTTGACAATTTCTCTTAATTACTACTTCACCAGAGTCAATGCTAAGCTTCCTGTTGATCCTGCACAACAGCAGCTCCCACCCTGTCTTCACCCTGGGGTCACAGAAGGAGCTTTACAAAATTCTAATCCCCAGGCAGCACTCCAAACCAAAAAAATCAGGCTTCCTGGAAATGGGACACAGGCAGCAGGAGTACTTAAAGTTCCCCAAAAGAGCCCAGAATGTGGCCAGGGTTAAGAGCCATTGCTTAGAAGATTAGGAGGTAGCAGAAATTGGAAGCCAGGAAAGTAGATGAAATCCTCCATAAAATTCAAGAACAGAGGATTTGTGGGATACTTATTAGCGGAGTTAGCAGGTTTAAATAGATACAGCTAATGCCATGACTCTCCAGTAAACTACCTCCAGAGGCCAAGACAATTTCTTCCAACTCCTTCATCACATATTGATCAGATTTTGAACAATGTACCATTAATTTAAATTTCTTGGCTGAAATTGACCAAAATGTCATTAACACCTAAAGAAAAGGAAGGGGAAGCTGACGCAATGGTCCACAGAAAGCCATACAAACATACTTGCCTCCAGGTGCCTAGAAAGGGGAAGAGCCTTTGACTATTCCAAAGAATAGTCAGGTGGGCAGACCCCAGCCACACACTGACTCCAGGTCAGTACTCTCTTTGCCTTGGATCCTTCACTCCTGGGGAAGATTCGGTTGGATGGGGGCCCCCATAGAACCCCTAACGCAATAGAAATTAAGTGTACAGCATGATCATTCAAAGGGCTTTTAAACCACAGATTGTCTTGTTTCACTCCCAGAATTTTTGGCTAAGGATAGCTGAGTTGGACATGAGAATTTACATTTCTAACAAGTGTCAAAGATACAGGGATTGACTGTAGATAACCACAATCATCACCCCAATAAATTAGGTCTGCCTGAGTTGTCGAATTTTATATTTAGACTAATCTCACTTATTCTAATGATCTTCACTGGAAGGTATGCTAGTCTTAGTGGAACATCCAGAATACTTATAGACAGTTACTCTTACTTCTTTGGTTGTTCCACAAAAATGAAAGATTTTTACATCCTATAGAAGCAGACCACAGCAGTGAGAGCTGCAAAGTTAATTAGCACCTATTAATTAATGCATAAGATCCATCACATTCTCCTTTCACCCTACTCCACACCCCTGCTAAGCTGTGAACTCAGAAGTTCTATAGTGGCTTTCTTTCCCTTCTTCCTTGATGAACTATTCTTTCTTAAGAATTTTGTGTAGATGCTACCTCCTGTATGAACGTATTTCTTGACTAGTCTGGACAGATAAAACTAATTCCTGTCTACTCCATTTCTATAGTAAATGAAATATACATCATATTTACCAAAGTGTACTTTAAATTCTTAGTCTTGTGCTTGCATTTCCTCAGTTCTAGATTACCTGGTATAGGAAGCATTATATCTTATTCTTCTTAAATTCCTAGCACCCAGCACAAGGTCTAACACAAGGCTTACAAATTGAAGTGATTAATGACTGAAATAAATGTTAGAGTAGAGGAAGCATCCCTTATTAATCCAGTAAGGGTACAAATTGAAAAACATTATTTGCATAAAATCACAGATATTTCGAATCAGAGAAACCTTAGATATCATTTGTGCCAGCTACTGGACCTGTGGAAAAGGAATCTCAGCGATACCTAAAATGCCAAGTGACTTACTCAAAAAATTAGCAGATGCTGGATCAGGGTGCAGGTCTGTGGCTTCTCTGCTTTCCACCTGTGAGGTTCTGGGAAACGCCAAGATGAAAGGTTTGTAGAATAGATGAGATCCCCTTGCCCATGAGTATTGGGATCAGATAATGCCCACATCACCTTACCCAAGAAGAAATGCCATCATCCCTCTTCCATGCCAAATCCAACCCTGGGACAGAATGAAAACGTTCCTTGCCACCAAATTAATAGTTTTAAGGAAATTTGAAAATATTTTACCTCTAGCCTAAATTTCAGATGAGTATTGATTTTTTTTTTTAACTTCTGAGACAAAAAGGATATTTTGAGTGGGCTTGGAAAGGAAGAAGGATGAAAACAGGCCAGTCTTTAAATTCAGCTCCCATTGAAACCACTCTAGGGACCTTGCCAGGTCCCCACTCCTCTTCATGGTTGAGGATCTGAGGAACTGTGATGTCCTCTTCAACCTTTGCTTCCACAGCACAAGATGAGAGGAGATTGAAGGGAAAATGGCAGGGCTCTACACTGGAACAGGACATGATGGGAGGAAGGGATTTTGGAGTGAGAAAGAGATTGTAGACAGGAAGGATAAAGATATCATTCTAGAATTTTCTTTATAGCAAGTTCTAGGATAGATGTAATAGCTCACTGGTTTATTCATAAAATATGTCACTCTTCTTCTGATAGCCCTCAGTCCATTCCTGTGCCCACAGGATTCAGCCATAGGTACTGGCTATGTCCCTGTGGACCTGGCTTTTAGACCTTTTCAGCCCATTTTATAGGCCTCTACCATTCATGCTTAGTCACTGTAACTTCTCTCTACCTCAAGACCTTTGCCCTCGCTGTTCCTCCCCCATGGAATGCCCTCTTCCTCGTTTCCCCTCATCCTTCAGGTCTCAGTTGGAGAACCACTTCTTCAGAGAACTCTTCCCCAAACAACCTTTGTACAGTGGTCCCCTGATACACCTGCCTCTCTCGTCAGACTCTGTGTATTTCTTTCATGGCATAAACAGAATCTGAAGATATTTATGTATGCAAGGATATAAGATCCAAGAAAATAGAGACCTTGTTTGTCTCATTCCATGCTGTGTCCCCAACACCTAGAACAGTGCTTGGTACAGAGTAGACACTCAGGAAATATAGCTGAATAAATGAAAGAAGCATCTACATATTTTAGGTTTATAGAAGTTAAAGAAGAGAATGTATCTGTTACTTCCAGAAACTAAAATCAAATGGAAATTTTTTCTCACATTGTTATCTACTGATCCCTAAAATTTAACCTTCAGCACAGTGCTCTGAGAGTCATATCCTCTTTCAGTGAAAGCTCTGTATTACATATCAGGTGATAAGGGTGTCATATGCATTTTTATCAAGCCACCAACTTGCTCTGAATTGTCAGACCTTCATCTTCTTTTGTAATTTTTATTTTTTATTGGTAATATTTGCAGTAAATAATAATTACATTCCTTATGGGAAGATGGTACACGTACAAAGCACAACTTAATTCTTCTTCGCATCCCCTTCCTCTCCCCCAGCCACCTTCCTTCCATCTCTTGGTCCCATTCCCTTTTGAAAAATATCTATTTCCCTGTTTCCTACAATCTTTTATTTTGCTTTTTATTTATATTTGGGGTTTCTAATATAAAAGAAACCATGCAATATTTTCTGTAATTTATCTTAGATTGATGCAGAGTTGGGTCTACACATCTGTGCATATGTAAGGTGCAGAATAATTTCTTAACTTTAGGAGTTTGCCAAAGCAGAACTTTGGTGTGGGTCTCAGAACACCTGCACCAAGTACAAAACCAACCATGATGGTGTCCGGTCTGAAACCAAGAGCTTGAGAGACGGGCTTATGTAAAAGCAGGGCCTGCAATCTTGGTAGCTGGATTCTAGCTCTTTCTGGACCCCAATGCTGTTAAATTCTTTGGATTCAAAAATAGGACTGTCACTATTAGCATATCCCTTCCCTTCCCAGGGCACAGGTGTCCACCCATCTGCTGGGGACATGGTGAAGGGCCTGTCATCTAACATCAACTCTCCTTCTCTACAGAGTTCTGGCCTGTGGTCGTGCAGTGCAGGGGGCTGGATGGCATGCTGGACCCAAACTCAGTTCAGTGTCTGGGCCCAATAACAGCATTGCTAAGGGAGCAGCTTTCTATCCTGGCCACACTGAGGTAAGTACCTGTGGGATATCTGCCTCACCAAGGTTTCTAGGTCTGAACCTTCTGGGAGCAGAGGCCTCAAGGGACAGAACAGTTGCAAATGACAGGTGGAGGAGGAGAGTTAGACCTAGCTGTTCAGAGGGGCCTAGAAGAGCTCTTAGCAACTCTGCAAATGTGGTCTTCCAGCCTGTCCAGAGAGGAAGTCCCTCATGCCCTCAGCTGACTCCATAACTGGAGACAAGTCAAGAGCAAAAGAGCACAAAACCTTGAGTAGACAGCATAAGTTAGACCCTCCATATAACTCACTGGGTGGTCTAAGGAGGTGTCCTTCAGAGGTGGACGGTCCATAGTTACTGTTCATGCCCTTGGCCAGTAGAGCAGAAGTGTGAAGAAAAGTTCCAGATCTAACTACTGGCAGGCCTGGCTTTGAGTTCCACCTCCACCAGGCATGTGTACTGACCAAGTTTCTTACTCCACCTTTGTTTCCTCATCTGTAAAATGGAAGTAATATAGCCTACATCTCAGGTTTGTTGGAATAAGCACTAATGGAGGTCCTTATTGCACTGCATCCATTGTAAAACATGTCTCTAAGAATTCAGACCAGCAGATTCCGTTCCCATACATGCAGCCAGCACAGCCATCCTGGAGACCTGTTAACTCATAGGTGCTCATATATACCAGGGCTCTTGCCACATATTTCTATCATACGCATGTCAAGTGTTTTTGGATAAATTCTACATGATTCTCAGAAACCTGAAACACCAGACATAAAATGAATTACATAGTTAAATGTTCTGCTATATCTGAATTTGTGGCAACAGGAAGGTAAAACCCACAATCTGAACAGAAATTCTATTTCGATGTTGAGAATTGAATGAGTACATGACAGGACCTATCAGTAACGATGTATATGCAGTCTCAGACTTCTCTCCTCTAAAAGGTGCAGAAGCTGAGCAACAGACCAAGGGTCACAGGCTGAGACCGCTTCACACTAGCTGAGTGAACCCGCGTCTGCCAGCCTCTTCGAGGCTCTCCTCTGGAAAGTTACAGGATTGGGCTAGATTTGTGATCCTCAAAATGTGACCCCCAGGACAGTAGTGTCAATGTTACCTGGGAACTCGTTAGATATACAGATTCTCCTGCTACTACCAAATCTATAAATCAGACATTGTAGGGATGGGGCACAGCAATCTGCTTTAATAATCTCTCCAGCGATTCTGATGCCCTGAATTTTGAGAGCCTCTAGACTTCAGTCACTGATATCTCTTTTAAGCCCTGCCTCCTTCCATAAAATAAATACTATCTGGGAAATGCCAGCAAAGGAGTTAGATTTTATTCTGTCAGTGCTCTTCTGTGTCTAGCCTAGGACACCTCAGGGATTCCTCCCTAGGGAATCACGGAACCACAGAATTCCTCCTGGCCCCAACAGCCAAGAGTGTCTGACTGCAGGTTACAACCAAAGGCAGCAGCCAGTTTACATTCAGAGTGGAGGCCAACTGTAAAGCAATAAATAACTCTTGACCCGCTCTCACAATGTGGTGAAGGAGGTGGAAGAGGCTGGATTTCTTCAGCTATAAGAATTTCCTCCTTGTCAACAGTTAGTGACTCCATAGCCTGAGAATCACTAACTGCTCTTGGCACCCCTGTCTCCAAGGCAGATTGAATCATCTTGCTTCCTTCTACAATGCACCTTCACAGCCATGGTTGCCAGGCCTTCCTGTAATTTTGACCTTCTTAGCCACAAATATTTGAGCTGTTGCTCAGCTCTGTTCAGCAGCTTCATCACCTAGTCAGATGAGGATAAACTGTGTGAAGAGCATTCATCAAGTACAGGGAATTTCTCTTATTATTGGAGTGTGTAAACCCTGGTAGTCTGCAGAGTGCTCTGCTAGCCAGGAAGAGGACAGCAGGGCCAGAAAGCCCCTGGAGGCTGGAATCAAAACCATCCTGATGCATTTCCCCTTCTTAATCACTTATCTTCCATTCTGGGTGGAGCAGAATTAATAAAGAGCATTCACACCTGACATGTAACATGTTCCTTGTGAGCCCCTAATTGCATCTTCTCAGCTAATCATTCACCTCTCAGAGCTGTGCTTGATGAAGCCACATGGAGGGCTGTCATCTGTTCAGGACAAAGGCTTCAAAGGTTGTTTCAAAAATAAATAAACAGACTCTCCCCCTCAGTTTACTTTAAACAGGGGAACAGTATTCTTCTCTAAACTATGTATTACATCACTAGAATAGAAAGCACATAAGTTATTTATTTTCTTTGTATCCACTAATGATTACTTCTAAAAGAACTTTCCTAAAAATTTTAAAAGATTCTAGGAACACACTACTATGAGCAAATCAAGTTTTTTTTTTTCCTAAAAAAAAGAAACTACTTTTAAATTTGGAACTCAAGATATCAGTTTGAGATATTTTCAAATCTAAATGAAACTATTTGTCCATGGTGCAAATCTCCACTGCCATTAAATGATATCAGGTAGGTACCACACGGCAACTGAACAGGGAGTTTAGGAATAGCATTAGACTATAAGAACTTTGTGACATCAGTTGAGTAGAATGAGCAAATGATAGGTAGAGTATAAAACTTTACAATATTGTAAAGTTTAAAAATGTTAGAGTTGGAAGATACTTTAAACATAATCACTCAGATGAAGAAGGAAATTTATCTCCTTGGAAATTGGAAAAACTCTCCAGTCACAGTGACGCTGAAGTTGAATGTTGAAAGGAGAAAAGGATTCCAGTGAAAGAGAATGTTTCAGTTATTTTTCCTGTTGCTGAGACAAAATACCCAACAGCTAAAATGAGGGAAGGAAAGGTTTATTTGGCTTCCAGTTTGTAGAAGTTTCAGTCCATAATCAGCTGATTCCAAGGAAGGGTGGCCTGTCAGACAGACATCACAGAGGACAAATAGTTCATGGCAGGCAGAAGGTAACAAAGCAAGCAAGCAAGGGGCAAGACAGGACTCTTTCTGTCCCTTATATTGTATCCAGGCTACCAGGATTAGGGCAATACCAAACCAATCAGTGAACTAATTTAATTATCATAGCACCCTTAATCCTAGCATGGCACCATGAATCAATTACACACTCTAGATTTGGCCACCTCTAAAAAGGCCCCACCTGTGACTGCATAGATCTTTGGGAAGAACATCTTGACACCAACCATTACGTTCCACCCCTGGCCACCCAAAGGCTCGTGTATATTCTTTTGTGCAAAAGGCATTTCGTCCATCTCCAAGAGTTACCAACAGTTTCAACATTGCTGAAAAGTTCAAGCCCAAAGTCTCCCCTGAGATTTAAGGCAAACTCTTAGCTATGAGCCCCTATACAAATAAAAAGAAAGTTTAACACTTCCAGCATACAATGGCACAAGGTAAATATTACTATTCTAAAAGGTACAAATATAGGGATACAAAGGAATGGGACCAAAGCCAGTCCAAAATCCAGCAGAGCAAACATTAAGTTCTGTAGTTAAATGTGTAGCATCTGAGGTAATCTGTGCCAATTGGCTTGGGTGGCTCTGCCCCATGGCACTTCCCTGGGCCACCACCATTCTGGAACGTGGTGCTCTGGGGCTCTCTTCTCAAAGCAAAGTCTTTCACTTTTGCAATTTTAAGGCTGCAAAGGGTGGAGTCCTGCTGCTTCTTGTGATGCCCCTAAGCCATCTTTTCTATTCTTTTGTTCCTTCTCTGCAATCAAGATCACTGCTTTATCTTTGCAGGTCACAGCTATACTGTAGCTTCCTTTCTGCCAAATTAAAAATGTTTTAAATCATTCTGCTGGCCTCTTTGTTCTTCATTTTCAACATAAATCTGGCTAAAAACCCCCAACAGTAGCCATTCTACCACCTCAACATTAGACTGCCTTGAAATTTCTTGTACAAAATTAATTAGCTAGTGCTCTAAATCTCGTCTCAGGCAAGGTGTCCAGATGTGAGCAAAATGCAGACAAACTTTCTGCCAAGCCATACTTTCTGCCAAGCCATACTAGCAGAAACCTCCTGAGCCTGGTCTTTACCAGCAGAATTTCTGTCAGCCTTCTGGTTTTCTGAGCTCTGACCGGACCTCCCCATCAAGTACAGCCTAGGGATTTCCAGCTCTACTTTCTTGGCCAGTATCTTTGAACCTTTCCAAACTCTTTCCACAAGCTATTCCCAAAGGCTCCTGTATTAGTTATTTTTCTCATTACTGAGACAAAATATCCAACACTCAAAATTAAAAGAGAAAAGATTTATTTAGCTCACAATTTGTAGAGGCTTCGGTCCATAATTGGCTGACTCCAAGGAAGGGTGGCACTGCAGACAGGCATCACACAGGACAAATAGTTCGTAGTGAGCAGAATGTAACAAAGCAAGGAAGCAAGGGGCAAGACACGCCTCTTTCTCTCCCTTATATTGTATCCAGACTACCAGGACTAGAACAATGCCAAACCAATCAGTGAACTGATTTTTTTTTGTTTTGTTTTGGGTTTTTTTTTTTTTTGGTTTTGATTAGTAATCACCCTTATTCACAGTACTCTTAATCCTAGCATTGCACCCTGAATCAATCACACACTCTAGATTCAACCAACTCTGAAAAATCTCCACCTATGACTGCATGAACCTTTTGGGGGACATCTAGACACAAGCCATAACAGAGAAGGAGAGCGGAAAAGGTCAAGGAGAGCAAGAGGAGCATTCTGAGGGAAGGGGCAGAGGCAGAGACAGGAGCAAGGGCAATGACGGAAAAGCACAAGGCAGGAAGTCTCCCAGGAGCTCCTTTGCCTGGAATACAAGCTAGGAGAGGGGACTAGGAAGGACTGCTTGAGGCCAGGCTGAGCAGACCTTCTAGCTCACTAGACAAAGGCCCACCACTGGATCCTTTGAATGATGTGGTCAGAGCTTTGAGAAACTGCATGTGGACAGCAGGGATGAGAAGAATGATGTGGTCAAAGCTTTGAGAAACTGCATGTGGACAGCAGGGATGAGAAGCACTGGAAGAAGAGAGATGAAGATCCAGGACGTCAGGTGGGAGATAGATCCTACAATCTGGGGTACAGATGTGAGGTTGGAAACAAAAGTACAATCTCAAGGAATGCTACCACAGCAAGACCAAGGAGACTGAATAGAGGACTAGATTGAAGATGTAGAGGAAAAAAGTGGAATTCAGGGTTGAGCTAGGGTTTGGTGCTGGTGGATGAAGATATGATGATGCCACTAACAGGAAAAGGAAAATATAGATAAGCACTTTTAGGAAGATTGGGAAGATGACCAAAAGAAATAGTAGTGTCAAAAAAAAAAAAAAAAAAAAAAAAAGAGATATTGTTGTGTCAAAAAAAAAAAAAAAAAAAAAAAAAAAAAAAAAAAGAAATAGTAGTGTCAGAACTGCTTTGTAATTTATCAATTAGTCTAAAGTGGTCCTAATGCTATTAAATTCAGAGGACAAAAAATATAGGAATACAGAAGGAAAGAGACTTCAACACACTTGTTAAAGATTTGGGGTTTGGATGTCTTGCATCAAAAATGCCAGTATCTGTGAAAACTTGTCCTCATAAACCTGGAGGTTCAGAACTGGCTCCAAAGAAGCAAGTGGCTAGAGATCCATGTAGGGGCATCTACTGCACAGAAAGTTCATGAGCTCCTCAGACGAGGATGGGCTTTCCAAAGGACACTGTGGATGAAGAAGTGTGGAGCAAGGAGCAGAGTGCCTCTTACTTCCATTGAAACTGTAAAGTTTAGTCAATTTTTCTTCATTTCCCTATCCAAATTCTAACAAGTGTTACTAATTTGGGTATAAAGTGATGAATTTCCATTTTATTTCTTCTCCCTGAATTCACCTGATGAAAGATATTATGTACTGAGAAGAAAAAAACACGAAACAAGAAAAGAAGCAAAAGTACAAAGCTTGAATTAGCTGCCAACAAATAATCAATTCCTCAGGAGTTGGCTGGATATTTATCAGCAAGGCCATTAGCCAGCAAATTTGATAGTGGTCAAAGCCCTGATGTACCACCTCCTTCTCTGCATGGCTGGATGACAGACTTGGGCAAACAAAACCATGCTTCAAAATAACCAAAGGGAAAAGAATTTGGTGGTTTCCTTCTTGATATTTCACCAAAGTGCTGTCTCCTCCCAGCTAAATAAAAGCATAGTATTGAGAAAAACTCACTGTTTCAAAACACATTGAGAATGTGGTGTGTAGCCCTGTGCACAAAATAAAAAAGAACCCATGACTATGGTGGACAGAAAATAGGGCAAGCTCAACTGGCCACCCCCATTCACTTTGCCCTCATTCTCCTGGTAGTTTTTCAGGTCATACTACATGTAAGACACTGAACATGGCCATGGCGTGATTGAAATGCATGTCACATAGCTTCTAAGGTCCTCTTGGGGAGACAGAGAGAGGGCTGTGCTGGAGAAAATGAGGCAGATATACTCTGAGGGACAGGGTAAGCAGCTACACAGATGGACACAACATGCTCTTCCCTCTAGGACTCATGGGAAATGGGAGACAGGCCAAACACTAGCTTTGAAAGAAGTCTGAGAAAGGAAAAACAACGTTCTGGGAAAAGTCATAGATGGAGGGTACCCAGAGAGTGAATAATCAGCAATAGACCTGAAGAAGACACAAGGAGATCAACATGACTCAGAATTAACATAGATTTTATGAATAGCCACTTAATCCTAGTAACCACTCTGAGAAGTAGCATGTTTTGTCCGCATTTATCAATAAGAAAACAAAGACTCGGAGGGATTAAGTGGCTTTCTTCTTGCTAAAAAGTAGTTGAGCTGGATATCCAAAGATTTCTAACCTTACAGCTAATGCAGAATTCTTTTTATTACACAAATGTAACAGGAAAGAACACACACACACACACACACACACACACACACACACACACTTGCAGATAGGCTATTCTGAAGTTCAGAATAGAAAGACACCACTCACTTTTTTGTTGTTTTTATGAGGCTAGGGTTGAACCCAGTGCCTCACACATGCTAAGTAAGTTCTCTGCTACTGAGCTGCACCCCAAGCCTTTTGTATTTTTTTTTTTATTTTGAGATAGGCTCTCATTAACTTTCAGAGGCTAATCTCATACTTACAGTCCTCCTGCTTCAGCCTCCCAAGTAGCTGGGATTACTGCTGTTCACCACTACACCTTGCTAAAAGATCACTTTTGCTTAGGGGATCTGATAAGGCTTCAGTGAGAAGATGGTGGAAAAAAGATGGAATTAGAAATTTGTGGAACATTCTCTAGGAGATGCCTCTACTTCTACTGAGGAGAAAATGAAAAGATGTGGAGCAGAAGACTGAAGGGGGGCATTTGCTATGCATCTGCAGGTGTGAATAGGGGCTCAGAGCAGCTTCAGGACCCCCAGAGCAGAGCTATTGATTATTTGACTGAAGTTTTGGCAACTGTAGTACAGTGTAGAACCCTCTTGGGGACAGACAGGTTCATGCCATTTGGTCTTTACTAGCATAAGAACAAATAACAAAAAGGAAAGACATGTTCAAGAATGAAAGGTAAAGTGAGTGAAGGAAGGAGGATGGGTGGAGAGAAGAGCAGACTGGCTTGGTAAGGGGTCGATGATGGGATTCTATTTAGCTCCAGTTTTGTGACTTTGGCCTGTTGGTTGATTTTCTGGGAATCAGTTTCCTTGTATATGAAGATAGTAATTTCTAACCTCACTCACAAACTAATGAGAAGTTAGAAGTGAGCACATATGAAAAGTGCAAAAACCTCACCAAAGAGGGACCACTAGCAGTAGCATGTTTCTATGTATAGGATGGTGGTTGAATATATGCATGTAGTTGACTAGCATGGTCCCACAGCCACAAGTCTCTTGCCAAATATGCTGGCTTGAGAATTCGTAACAAGGGCTCTGAGTCACTAGGTCTCAGAGCTGACTCAGGGCTACTGTCTGAAGGAGAGTGTTCAGTGCCCAAGCTTTAGGCAGAACGTGAAACCTCCTGAGACCCTTTTGGTAGCACTTCCCACTACTCTATTGGCTAATCCTCCTGTCTTTTTCACCCCAGGTGCACAGCGTAATGTCCATGTTGTTCTACACTCTGATCACAGTGTTTTTGATCGGCATCCAGGCAGAACCATATTCAGACAGCAATGTCCTATCAGGAGACACCGTCCCCCAAGCCCACTGGACTAAACTCCAACACTCCCTTGACACAGCCCTCCGAAGAGCCCGCAGTGCGCCTGCTGCACCGATAGCTGCCCGGGTGGCAGGGCAGACCCGCAACATCACTGTGGACCCCAGACTGTTTAAGAAACGGCGACTCCATTCACCCCGTGTCCTGTTCAGCACCCAGCCCCCACCCCTGTCTACAGACACTCAGGATCTGGACTTCGAGGTGGATGGCGCAGCTTCTGCCAACAGGACTCACAGGAGCAAGCGGTCATCCACCCACCCGGTCTTCCACATGGGGGAGTTCTCAGTGTGCGACAGTGTCAGCGTGTGGGTTGGGGATAAGACCACAGCCACGGACATTAAGGGCAAGGAGGTGACAGTTTTGGCAGAGGTAAACATTAACAACAATGTATTCAAACAGTACTTTTTTGAGACCAAGTGCCGGGACCCCAGTCCCGTGGACAGCGGGTGCCGGGGCATTGACTCCAAGCACTGGAACTCATATTGTACCACGACCCACACCTTTGTCAAGGCACTGACCACAGACGACAAGCAGGCTGCCTGGCGCTTCATCCGGATAGACACTGCCTGTGTGTGCGTGCTCAGCAGGAAGGCTGCGAGAAGAGGCTGATCCTCCCGAAGGCCCCATTTCCCCCCTCCCGCTCCACACTCCTGGGCCCCTCCCTACCTCAACCTGTAAATTATTTTAAATTATAAGGACTGCATGGTAATTTATAGTTTATACAGTTTTAAAAAATCATTATTTATTAAATTTTTGAAGCATCCTGTGTGCCGGCACTTAAGTTCTTCTTCTCGGTAAGTTTGACTGTAGGTTTTAGCAACATGTAGGCTGAGTTGTCTCCTGCAATCCCTGGTCCCCTCTGAAGCCCACCTGTAAATACAGCCCTCCCTCTCATCCTGTGCCACTGCACTGTGACTTCAGGAAAGGAAGGTTAACTGGTTGCAGCTATTAGCCTGAGTGGAGCATGATTAGGAAGGGATGTTTGAGAACTTCGACTTTATTCTACATTCCAGAGCCAAATCTACCTAATCCCTGGATTACCTGCCCCACGGCCTAGATCCGAGAGCCTTGATTACTTTACTTAGGGAAGTCAGTGGCCTCTCATCAGAGGAAAGACCACCGCTGCCCTGGACCTCAGAGAGGCCCAGGCTGTGTCCTGCAGGGACTCACTGTATAGACAGGAGAAGGCCTACAGTGAAGCCCTGGGAGGCTGCTTGTTTTAGGGGGAGATCTGCTGTCTGGAAGAGTCGTAATAAAATAATCTCATGAGGCCTGTCACGGTAGATCTGATTTCATGTTACAATTACCTTAGTGCTGATGGCTGCTCCTCTGCTTATCCCCCAGTGGCTTTCGGCAGAAAGACTTCATTACCCCGAGAAAACATTAGGGCCTCTGACACTCTCACCACCCACGTTCAGGCCCAGCAGCAACTTCCAGTGGCCCAGACATCAGCTCACAACCAGGGACCAGGCTTTTGAAAACATTTTCATTCCTAGTGACATGATTTCTGTAAGTGGCCAGGGGTGGCTGGGGCCATGAGGCTGGTGAACAGGGCTGGGGAAGAAAACACAAAGCTAAATGGAGTGAGAACCAACAAATAAGTCCAGGAAGATTCACCAGAGAGGGGAGCCAAGCCAGGAGGGAGCAGCGGCTCTCTGCTCCTGCTAAGAGCCAAAGAAAACAGGGGAGGCGAAAAGAAGAACCAGGCAGGTTATGGGCAAGGGCAGGGGAGGGCTGAGCCGGAGGAGGGAGGTGTCCTCTCACCTTTACCAACACTCTGAGTAGCTTTGTGGTTTGGTTCGGTTTTGCTTTGTTTTTAATTTGCTTAAGAACCCTGAATGTATCAAGGGCAGTTTAGAGAGGGATGAAAGTGACAGACAGACTGCAGGTTCCGCCCTGGAGCAGGGCTTGACTCAGCCTCACTCCGCCACCTTCCCCCGCAACTTTCAGTTTGTGTTTTCCCTCAAGCTACAATGCAAAAGTCCCACGTGGAAATTTTACTCTCCTGCCCGTGTCTTCTTTCTCTGCAAGGATAAAATGCCTGCTCTGGGTTTAAGACCACAGGATCAAGTTGTCCATAGGCTAAAAAAGCAATGGCTAGTATTCATTTCCTCTACAACTCTGACTGTCCTGACCCACCCCCAACCCAATCCAAACAGGGCAAATTGGAAATGCAGGGACCTTTGGCAGGAGAACCATTTGATTAGGGGAAAACTTGATGAAATGTGCCCTGTTTTTTCTATCAAAGCCAGTGCAACTGGAATAAAGATTTATGTTCAAGAAACACCAACCAGAACATTCTGTGCTGAGATGCTTGGTCGGATAAAGGCCTTAGAAAGGGAGCACTCCCACTGACCTGTGTCTGTGGGTTTTTGCAGGGTTCCAGTGCTGGGGGATCAGCTCTCCGGGACCTCTTCCGCAGACAGATTCTAGGGCTCTTGTTCTTGTGGCTGATCAAGCCTGCTAGGTCCTGGGTATGGAGAAAGAGTAGCAGGGAGAGAAGCATTCAGAAGCTCCCAGACAGGACAGTTGTGCTTGGGAGCAGCTACACCAGCAAAGACAGAGCCATTCCCAGTGCTGCAAAGCTCTAGGGACATCTGAAAAATGTCTTTGGCTCCAGCTCTGGCTCCTGCTTAGTCTTCCTTAGAGGACTTGCCATCTAAATATCTGAGAAAGGAGGGAGGCTGAGGGCACCTTGTTTCCATGCCTGTTGCTCTCATGCCTTGCTGGTAAGAGGAGGGCCCCTCACCCTAGAAACGCCACCCACTTCCCCAAAGGCAGAACTCTCTCAGGCCAACCCTCTGGAGTCCCAGCGTGGGAGCCAGTGCTTTCACACTGTACCAATGGATATCAGTTTGGCCAAGCAGAATCAGAGGGGTCCAAAAATAACCCCGTGCCTGGTGGTTTCCTTGACTTGGACCCTACCCTCCACATGCAGGTGGAGCTCAGGGATTCAGACCCACCCAGCTTCCTGAGAAGCTGGCCAGGCCACCAGGCTGCAGCCACTGAGCACCTGAAAACACAGCCCCAAACCTCCTGTCATGTTCTGCTGAGGAATAGCAGACTATCCCTTTACTTCTCCTCGTACCTCATGGAGACTTTGCTGCCTGGGCTCCCCAAAAGACCAGAGGGAGGGAACAACTTCTTTTGGAAACCTCCTTCACCAGCAGTAAGCCAGAGAGAAGAAGTGCTCCTCACTCATCCTCAACCCTCCCAGGAAGGTTCCTGTGTGCCTGGGCTGGAGCAAAATTTCTGACTGGGGAGATGATGGCAGGATGAGGCCCTGGAATCCGGGCCACATTCCCACTTATTCCTTAAACTTCCCCTCCCCCAGTCAGAGTGCCAGCCTCCCCAGAGTAGCTTTCTCTCCTAGAAGGAAGCTACCACTGGGTACAGGTTCTCAGCAACTATCAAGCAGCTAGGTGTGTCTCTCCTAAAAACCCTCTGCACCTTGGGGGAGGATCTGGAGTAGAAGACAGAAAGCAGGGTGTGTCTTCCCTGGGCCATGTATTCTCTACTTCTGGAAGAAAAGAGACAGACAAGGGAAGACGGAACAAAATGGAAGCACAGGCTCTCAGGAGCACAGGGACCTGGACTCAGCATTGACCTCAAAGTCTCCCCACCAGAGGTCAGAACAGAACAGTGGGAGGCACCAGACCACTCAGGGTCAAGGTCTTAGCCAACACTGGTGATGCGGAGGCAGCCCCACATGATGGTACAAACTGGGACATCATCAGCAGAGCTAGGTGCTCCATTCCTGTGAAACTTTGGCCTTAGCTTCTCTTGGAGCCAGGTTCTCACAGTTGTGGAATGAAAATAGTCATTCCTATGTCTGGCAGTTGTAAGCACACAGCGTAAGAGGGCACTTAGACCCACTGCGGTCCTATTGAAGTATGACACAAAGTAATTTATTTCAAGCTTAGCAATGCTGGTATTGATTTAGTAGAGAAACTGCAATGTTCATGCTCACTAGATGTTTGTTTAGATGTTTATTGGTGGACGTACAGAGCAAGTAGGAAGCCTGTGGTCAATAGACATCATGGAATATGAATGTGACAGAACCAGGATTGAGAAGGTAAGGGAAAGAATGCAGTTCTCCAGCTTCAGTTCTGACCTGAATCTGGTCTCAGGGGAGGCCACCTACTTTCTAGAAATTCCACTGAAGAGATGAAAAGCATAAACTTTGGCATCATACAAGCGAGGCCTTCCCACTTAGGCTGTGTCACCTCAAGCAAATTGCTTAACTTTAATTTGTTTATTTGTGAAAAGCAAACAATTATAATGCTTTTACCAACGCTGAGAGATGATTAAATTTTATCTACATTTATATCTATATTATCTATATCTAATTGTATCTGCCTGGCATTTAAGAAGTATATCATAAATTTTAGTTTTGAAAAGCAGAGTTGTCACAAGAAACACTAAAAGAACATTAGAATGGGGTGGAATAGCTTTCCACAGGCAAGGTGTATCACGAGCAGGCAGCTTTGCAGCTGTGTCATAAGCTCAATGCAGGGACAACCTATAATGTTGTGCTGGTGGTCATAGAGCTTGCAGTGTGCCCACGCAGTCCTGAGCACTTTGTGTGCATTAGGTCCAAGCAAGCCTTAGAACTCTGAGACCAGGGCTGGGGATTTAGCTCAGCGGCAAAGCGCCTGCCTGGCAAGTGCAAGGTTGTGAGTTCAGTTCCCGGTACGGGAGAAAAACCAAAAAAAAAAAAAAAAAAGAACTCTGAGACCAATGACCACCTTACATGACTGGGAAGGCTGCATTTTCTGCTTGCATACAGCACAGCCAGAAGTGCTCCATTGTTCTCTGGGAAGTTTATTCCCCCAGCATTTGGCAAGTATAAACCATTGACTCCGAGTGTTTTCAAGTGTCAAGAACATGGGATATGCTTTGCTGCAATTCACTTGTGTCTTCCACTTGAAAAGCTCTGACCTTCCCAAAGCTCACCTGGGCTTGTGGAGATATCTCAGGGGACTGAGACTAAGAGTAAGTTGGGAAGACTTTCCCACAACAGCAGTGCAGGAGAGTCCAGCACACCAGGGCTGCTCCCTAACATTAAGGATTTGTTACATCTGTGTCCCTTCAGCCCTAAACCTAATGTGGCACTCAGTGGGCACTCAATCAGCATCTCAGGGGACGTAAGGCAGAATTTAGCTCCCATCTCTCTCCACAGACACCATCCCCAACTCTCTGTGCTATGTCCTGCACCAACCTTGTACAAATGGATTGAATGAAGACAAGGCCCTTCCTGAGGCCACAACATGGCAGGCATCTGAGTTCCTCTAGAGGGACATGTCATGATGAAGAATAAAATCAGACTATCAGGGTGAAAGCCTAGACTCACCACTAGCTAGGCTGAGTGGTGCTGGGCAAGTTACTTGTCTCTGTACTTCAGTTTTCTTGCACACAAAATGAAGAAGACATTTCATTTGCCACTTTGTCTTGGAAGGCACTTAGTCCAGTGATTGACACACAAATTATTGTGTACATACCATATAAATGTAGACACAGCCATTTCTACACATATGCACAAATATAAGCACAATATACAAATACGTATCCCTACAGAAAGATTGTATGTGTGTGTGTGTGTGTGTGTGTGTTTATAAAACCCCTGGGAGAAAAAGCAGTCAGGAAGTATACATTCTACACTCCTATCTACACATTGACCTAAAAACACACAAATCAGTTATGAGCAGTTCACATTCCAAATGATGACCACAGAAAAAAGAAGTAATCCAATAGAAAGAGTAATTCAGGGAAGACTTACTAAAGGTAATAACTTTTGAACTGCATTTGAAAAACAGAAGTTAAGTGAAATTATTGTCCTAGGCACGACCTAGTCCAGAGTTAGAAGG
Organism: Chinchilla lanigera; assembly: GCF_000276665.1. Taxonomy (NCBI): domain Eukaryota; kingdom Metazoa; phylum Chordata; class Mammalia; order Rodentia; family Chinchillidae; genus Chinchilla; species Chinchilla lanigera. The sequence continues at coordinate 18,576,789 of NW_004955435.1, read as the reverse complement.
TAAAGTCCAACTTAGAGATTGTCCAGTCCTGGACAGGAGAGTGAGAAGAGTTGCCTTTGTATTCTCTCACGTTTTTTCTGAGCTACAACTGGCAGAGGCAGTAGCTTCTGCTAATTCAGACCTTGGGAAAATTCAGAGAATAAGCTGAAATCCGGTGGATGGACACAAAGCTCCCATATGGTTTCCACAAAACCTTGTGTGTGTTCAGACAAAAATACCAAGAACTGCTCAAATAGTTTGTTCAAGATGAGGCCTCCTCCAGCCAGCTCATCTGGGTTTCCTTGATCCCCAAAACAAGAAGGAGAAAAAGGGCTCTCCAAGTAAGTGCCATGTTCCCAAGCTCTAGGGGAGGAACTGTGCTGGACAATAGGTGGGTACCTGGGCTGATGTTTGGTGCCACAGCTAGTACCGTCTCGGGCTTGGCAGCCTCTCCCCCTTTATCTCACCCTCACCATTCCTTTCACTTTGACATAATGAAAGTGCAACTTGTGCACTGTGTCGAGATTGCATACGATAATTGGAAACATGTGTCTGCGCTGGCATCCCTTCAAAGGGCTTGGGAGCTCTGACTCGGGCTGCCTTCTGATTGCAATAGCACTCCCCCAAGCTGGCTCTCCAGCCTCGCATTCCTTCAGCTGCACCTTAGCGTTAACTCTTGCCAGGAGAAGCTGCTGCACACAGGACTCACTCCAAGATTCTGCAAGGCTGGCAACCACAGGTCCCCAAGTGCACAGCGAGGTTCTGGGTTTGGCACCTGGGCACCAACTTTTCACAGCACAAGCTAGCAGGTTCATTTTCCTTTTTGCACAGAAAGCACAGCTACAGGTTGACACCCAGGGTGTCTTTTGGGACACTGCCTAGGCTGTCAAGAGATGTGATGCTAGATCCTTAGTCAACCAGCAGGGTAGCGCTTTGTATTGTTTTGGGTTTTTCTGAAGAAAATATCAAAATGCCATCCTCTCACCAGGAGATTCATGGAGAACTGCAGATTCCCCATGACAATCCTTCTAGGCTGGGTGACAGATGGGAGAGGATGAGGCCCCTGTGTGGTTCAGCAGAAACTGAGTCCTTGATGTGTGTGCAAAACGTCATGAGCTGCCTGGAACAGATAGAGAGGTATGATGGACTCCTGTCTACCAAGCTCTTGTGCTCATGCTGGAGACTGGAGGACTTGAATCTTTCTTCCAGCTTTCAATCTGAATATGCCTGTAGACCACACATACCACAGCACAAGGAACATTTTTAACAGCTCTCATGTGGCACCCAGGGTGCTGCTGTGGGGCCTACACTTTGAACAGCAAGGTCCTGGATGACAAATGCACTCCCCATGTTCTGGCCCTCAGTTCTCACCTAAGGAATTTCACAAGCCTCATTTCTTTGGTTCTTAAACTCTGAATTGGTCTTGGGTAGAACAGTCCTGACTCTAGGTCCAACCGGTGGGAATCCAGCCACTCTGCCTTAAGCACCTAGCCCACGTCCCACAGTTTGGCTCTGTTCTCCTCCCTTGATGAGGAGGAGCCAGAGAAGGGGCCCATCTGACTAGTATCATACCAGGAAGAACATGATGGGGAATACAACCAAGTTCCCAGAAAGTTGCACTCCATTCCAAAGGAAAGCCGGAGGTGGACCCAGGTAGCGGACAGAGTGTGAGGCGGGCAAGACAGGAAAAAAGTAAAGCACCTGCTACACAGCACCAGGCTTCGTTCCAATGTACAAAGTAAAAGATTGGTGTCAAGCAAAGCAGCACAGTGGAAACCTGATGCAGTGTTGCCCTCTTGAAATAAACTTGAGCAAGCTTCCTTTGTTCCCTCAATTTCTTTTTCTTCATGACGAGGGCTGAAAAGTCATTCTACTCAGTGATAGACATTTTGGACTGTCCTAAAAATTCTCAGAGAGGTTGTTTTTACCATAACCAGAACAGTTTACATAACATGATACAGTCATCAGCAATGGCTGTAAAAATGAAAAATGTCACAGTCTGTTGTATAAAACAAGTAGCTCCCATCAGTCTCAAAGGGTTTGTCTTATTTCAGTTTTAAGGAGATAAATTCCATTGCCGACCCATGTTGGAGTGATTGCCAACCCATGTTGAAAGCCCCATACCAGACCTTCTAATGGCCATATGTGGACTTAACCCTCAGGCTCTTAACCAAAAAGGGCAATATATGGTTTATTTACAGTTTGTCATATTTAAAGAATGTCATTTAAAAATAACCAGTTCTATTCCTTCTTTCTTTAGTTGGCTCCTTCTTGAGTCTATTAACAGCTACTGGTATAATCACAATTTCCCATTTATCCTCTTTTATCCAGCACATAAAAATATCACTATTTGGGACAAAAGTTGAACACAATAGAAATGAGGCTTATGGTTACCTTCAGAGGAATTTTGCTAGAAAAGTGCCACAAAGAATTCAAACAACCCAAAGTTCTTCAGGTCAGATGACCAGTGAGTCCTCTGAATTAATAGTTACTCAATGCAATAGAATCTCAACAAATGTTTAGATTTGCTGTCACAGCTAATAGAAGTCAAAGGGAAGTACCAGAAGCCATGTATTTGCATCACCCAGTGAATATTTTGATTTATATCTAGGTTATCTGATGCCACAGACCTCCAGCTTCAGGTGGTAGATATACATTTCTCTGGAAATTATGCCATTTCAGAGACTGAGGTTTTATTGATGTGGTTGTTGTTGTTTTTAATTTTACAACACAGTTTTACAAAGAATGAGAGCCAAAAGACCAAAGTTTGCATAAAACTCCCTCTAAATTAGTCTTGCTCATTTATTCCAGGAATAAGCACAGGCAAGGACTCCAGCTGGAAAAGCCATCAATTTGCTACTGATTTTCTTCTTCTGGGCTTACCTTTCACTTGGGTAATTTTCCTGCTTTTTCTCTGTGTGTTCCAGGAAGACTTCCCTTTGCCTCTGATTAGCCAATATCTCTTCTCTGCAGAGCAATCATGGGCATAAGATTCATAGCTGGGGAGAGTGATGATAGGACAGAGGTCTACGAGCAAGAGGGCCCAACATACTTCAAAGGGCTTGGATGACTTGTGGTAACAGAAAGTGAAACTGTATTTATTGAGATTTATTCTACACAGACTTTAATCATGGCTTTATTGGGCTGTGGTTTATATTTGTTGAGTCACAGAAGTTTCTTAGAGGAAAAATCTTTTTAGTTGTTTTATTCATTATAAAAAGCTTTATCCTGCATAAGGCAATAAGGACACAATTAAAATGAAATACCCAAATTCCAGAGGAATGAGAAGATAGTATGACAGAAAAGAAAAGATGATGTTTATATCAGAACCCTGATTGTGCAACAGGATGAAGGCAGACTTGGCCTGTTTACATATACAGGCCTTCTGGACTATGGGGTGGCTAAGTGCCGTGTGCTTTTAACAAATGTCCTGTATATAGTTCGGGTGACAACTCGTGTCAGTTTCAGGAGAACACAATGAACAGCACTGCCTTCAACACCCCAAACAAATGACAAGCACATTCCTTCCTTTTACTTCTGCCCCTTACTCACTGGAAACAAACCCTACTCTATCAGCTCATATTGGCTCAAACTACTGATCTACCTGTTTTTGTTGTTAGTTTTTGTTAATATATTTTAGCATGCAGGTGGCAAATATAGCAGAGAATATGTTATGGAATAAGAAGAATAAGGTATGGAAATGGAATTTCTGGATCCACATCCTGGCTCCCCCACGTAATAACTACATGATCTGGAGCAAGTTACCTAAGCTTTGTTTCTTCATCTGTAAGATGGGAGGATTTGTTGTGTGAAAGATCACCTCTGAAAACCCTCTTTTACCAAGAAGGGACAGAGAAGACAGATTGTAAGGAAAGAAAAAAGAACTTACAAATCCCTTCTTACCTTGAGAAGGAGAAGTAGAAAAGCAGATTTCCCAGTCCACTTCTGAATACCCTACATCTAAAAAGTTTCTCCTCATGTTAAACTAAAAGTCTTTCCCAAAATTTCCACACATTCATTCAGAGGCTATCCCTAGAAATTTTCTCTGGAAAAACACAGAATTGGATCATGGGCTTTTCTGTATGACAAATCTTGAAAATAGTTATTATGCCCTCACCCCCCCCCTACCCCAGTCTTATTTTCCAAGCTAAACATTCCCAGGTCCTCCATTCATCCTTGTATATTGTCATTTCCAGACCTTTACTATCCTGGCCAGCCCTCTCTGGAATGCTCTAATTTGTCCATGTTCCTCTTAAAATGTGGTATCCAAAAGAAAACATATACTCTAAATGTGGACAGACCAACCATAATTACAATGTTGCTATTAACTCCTTTGATCCACAGAGTATATTTCTATTAATGGACTCTGAAACTACAGACTTTTTCAGTTGCCACATCACACTAGATTTTTGTTCTGAGTTTACGGTAATTTATAACCCCTTGGGATTTTTTTCGTTTCCTTTTGTTTTCTTACTATCAATAAACTAGGATTCCATTTTTTGCCAGTTATTATTATATAGCTTAAAATTTGACATCTGGCTTAGTAAATGGTGAGGTCCTTCATCATTAAGATCTCTAAGACCAAGAACCATGTCTAACTCATCATAATATTCCAGAGTCTAGCACAGTGCCTGACCAACTGACGTACTAGATGTATCCCCTGCTAAATACCTCCCACCATGATAAGAAGTGAAGAAATAAAGACACCAAGAATGTGCCAAGCAAAATCTCTATCTTTATATTCTGAATTATGACTTTAGTCACCAAATCCTATGATCACACCCCCGCAGCAGAATACTTTTATAGGACTTTTATGAACCCATTTGAACCTCATATGATGACAAATGCAGCAAGGAAGAAAAATCAAAGAAAATAAAATCAAATTGCAAAATAAGGGGTGAATAAATTAGTACTTGCTCACTCCAGCACCAGTTAGGATTCCCTTACCCCTTCTGCCCAGAATTTTGGCGCTTCTGTTATGGTCATCTTGTGAGAGGCGGGGGAGTCCTTGGGCTCCCCCTAGGGGTTAGAGCCTGGGACTAATAGGAGTTGTTCTATACCTTGAGGGATCATTGACCTTGTGTTCTCTTTGAATCTTAACCTGGTAATCCCACACATTGACTGATCCTCTCAACTGTCAGAAAACTGTGAGTTTAGGCAATGTCAAGGCAACCTCAAACTTTTAGAAGAAATGTCAATGTATGCAGCCATGGTCTAAGGAGATCGCTTCAAACTCAAGTCCCTTGTTTTATTTGCTTGCCTCCCATCAGCTTTTGTGCCCACGCAGCCTCCTACAGACTGCTAGGCTCTGCACTTGCTGAACTTATACTTTAGATTTCTTATTTATTCCTTTGCATATCCAACCCAATGGTTGTGTAGAAGCTGGGTGTACACTGGTAAACTATATCAGACATGAGATTTATAGTCTAGAAAAATAACCCAGAAGTAAATTAAATAGTAGCATAATACTTGCTACAAACAAAAGCACATAAGGCTCTGAGCATCCTGATAGAGGGCTTTGACTTAGGTGGGGAGAGGACAAAGTGATGTGTGAAGTGAGAAAATGGCATAATCTTCCACAGAGGGGTGGAAGTGAAGAAGCTTCCAAGCTAAGATGATGGCCTTTTGCAAAGGATCTTATGGAGAAGGGGGCCCAGCAAGTACCAGAAGCTGAAAAGAAGCCACGTGGTTCCACTACAACACAGAGAGAAAACTTGTAGGAAGACGAGGGTGTGGAGAAGAGCTGTTGGCTCTTCACCACAACCTGCTTCCGGAGTAGTTCTGACCTACAGGCAGTATTCTTTGAACATAACTGTTCAATAACTCTTTTCTATCATGTCTACAAGGCTTTCATGGACTACATTGTCCAGTGCCTGAGGAAATCAAAATACACTGTGCAAATCATGAACCCGAAGAGCAATGATGCTATCACAGATTTAGGGAGAATAAAAGGACTTTATTTTGATTTCCTTATTTAACAGGAAAAGTTTGAACATATTGAAAAGTACAGGGAAGAAAAGAGTGTGAAACTGTGGGTGGTAGAGATTAAAAGTGGATGAAAAGCGAAATCTTTCATGAGAAGTTGCTAGGTGCTTTCCTCCTATCTCTCTCTGAGTAGTTTCACTTAATCCTTAAAGATCACATGATTTAACAGCACTTTTCATTGTTCAGTGTTTTTTCTTATTGATAAGAAATATCAGCAGATTATCAGACAACCTAAAGCCTGGAATCTTCAATTCTAGAGTTATTGAACACCAGCTAAAATTTTATAGCAAAGAAATAACATCTTTTTTCCTATTGTTCATTCATTAAATCACCCATTCTTCCAACAAATACTATTAAGTTCCCACTATGTGCCAAACAATGGGTATGCAAATACTAATGATAGAGAACGTTTGTCCTCTGGGAGCACACAAAAAGTGGGAAAACTAGACACAACACAATGAGTTATGAATCAAAGTGAATAGGAACATGGTAACATGAGGTATGAAAGAGCTCTTCCCTCTGTGTATAAAGCATGGAGAAATTTTTACAGATAAGGACATTTGAGCTGAAGCTTAGAGGAGGAGTAGAAGCAATGACCCATGCATGAGGGAGGCCTAGGTAGAGGAAGCACCATTTGCAAAGCCTTGGAGATCCAGGAAAACAAGGAGCAGCGAGTGACTGAAAGAAGCTCAGAAAAAGCCAAGGTGGCCTTAGGAGGCAGGAGGCAAACAAAGCTGGAATAGCTGGCTGGAACTGCTTGTGAAAAGCTCTGATGGCTATTCTCAAGAATTTAGATTTCATCCCATGGGCAGATGGCAAGCATGGAAAACTCCGATTTACATCTTAGAAAGACCACTTGGCAACCATATGGAGGATAATTTGCAGTTGTGATGAGTTAAAGAGAATTTTAACTCATCTTGATATCAGTCAATCGATTGGTTAATATGCATCTGGCAGCATGCCCATGGTGTTACAGATTTGTTGGATAGAAAATGCAAACCTTTGATGACAATTATAGACTCTCTGGAAAGAGGGTCAGGGTTAGCTCAGTTTTCCCTCAAGTGTGTTCTATAGAATACTAGTTCTAAGGGGTGTTAGTAGGTGCTAAGATGGGAAAGAGGAGGAATCTCAGCTGATTATAGTCTAAAAAATTATAGTTTAAGTTATTGCACTTGAGGAATAGGGTGACCATACAGGTAATTCAAAGGAGAGTGAGCAAATGAAGTACTTCCATCATCCCTCAAAAAGTATTAAAGCACACATGACACCGACACACCGGTCTCTAGACACAGATATAGCCATTTACTTTTCTTTCTGTGATGATTTTCCTTGAGCTAAGGCTAAAAAGGGCTGATATTGGTATTTTTTGAGTATATAACTACTTTTAGCAGTTTCTGTTCCCTAGACATCAAATAGAAATTAATTTACATTTTAAAACTGGCCAGGAAGCTACCTAATCATCTCCTAGAGAAGAGGCCAGGCACAGTAGGTGTTACTAGGCAAACTGATCAAGGTAAGGAGGCAGGCTGAGGGAACCAGGAGAATTCAGAAAGAAGAACCAGGAGCAGAATGAAGTGGCGTGATCCAGGTCTCAGTGTAAGACAATGACCATCGCAAGCTGCTCAAATATGTGATAAAGATGTTGAATCTGACATTACACTGGGCCTGAAAGGTACATGAGAAAGAGATTCCTTCACAGTGCAGAAACAGCAGAAAATTGGCGACAAACTATGAGTGAAACAAGAAGGCCTAGGCCTTTTTCCATGAGGAGAGGCAGGTGGCCCCGAGTATCCTGTGTGGCACAAGGGGACACAGGAATCACTAATTAAAACCACAGCATCTGGTGGGTGTAGTCATCATTCTAGACTCTAAGTTGCTGAAGAAATCATTTAATTTATCTTAGTTCCTGTAGCACCCTATACAGACTTTTCATGATAACAGGTGCTCAAGTAAGATTTGCCAAACACATAGTTGACTGAATAAAGTCCAACTTCCCTTCACATTATGACTATGTAGGGCTGCCTGTCATAACTTTTATGTTCCAAAGGAATGTCTAGTTGGAAACAAAATTCCTTTTGTAGAATGACTCTCTGAGCCCTTATCCCAGCAAAAAGAAGTGAAGACCTTATGTCCATTACGATATTGACTTCCAATCTCAAGAGAAATGGCACAAGTTGGCAACGTTACTTCTTAGTGGAACACTAAAAATGACACATGCCGCTTTGGTCTGAGTGTTTGTGTACTCATAAATTTCTAGGTTGACATCCTAATCAACAAGGTTATGGCATGAGGAGATGGGCATTTGGGTATAACTAACACATGAGGATGGAGTCCTCACATGTGGAATTAGTGCCACTGGAACCTGTATAAAAGACATCCAAGAGAACCACCTTGCCCCTTCCATTGTGCAGATACAATGAAAGGGCACCATCTATGGCAAAGGGCGCCTTCACTAGGCACCAAATCTGCCATCACCTTGATTTCAGACCTCCCATTTTCCTGAACTATGTGAAATAAATATATTATTTATAAGCCATAAGTCTAAGATATTTTTGTTACAGCAACCCAAGCAGACAAAGACTCACACTAACCCCTCCTCTCCCTTCTTCTAGTTCATTCCAACATTAAACTGGATAGGAAGTTGATTGAGTTGGAAACAGAAGCCCATAACATGGCTTCCAAAAGAAAGCCTGGAAAATGCTCTGTGAGACTACTAACTCAGGCTTATTGATCTATAAAGAAAAGTCTAAACTCCTGAAATAAACCATGAACAAGTACCAAGCTTTTATTTTATAAGCCTTTCAGCCTCTGAGATTTGTTTATGCTATAGGAAAAAAACCCCTACAGTATAGCTCAGTCTAGCTATATAGTGTAGTTACACCGTCTCACTTCAGTTATAACTAAGCTCTTATATTCTTGTAAATCCCTTCTTACACCTTAACTTTTAGGTAATTGTGTTTATAAACTATACAAACTCAATCAATGCACTTACCCCTTTGGGTCTTAGGTTTTTCATTTACAAGCATGTGGAAGATTAAATCTCAGGCAACCCATATCAACCAGAGAGCATGATGGGCACTAAGCACCATGCAGATGCCAGGTGTAACAAAAGCCTCTTCTGAATCTGATAGAGAGCTCGAGTCTGTCCTGACCAGCTAGCGAGGGCTGTCCTTGAAAGAATATTGCTCAAAACAAACCTTGGTCAAGCCTTGGCTCTGTCACTCACTAGACTTGAGACAATGAACAGATTATTACCTAACGTTGTCTATTTCTTCATTTAGTATGACAAGTATTTATTTATAGCTACCAGGTCTATTAGGAGGGTTTTAAAAAGTGTGTATATGACTCTGTGGCTAAATTCATTGGTGAGAGAAGCAGAGGGACCTGGTAGAGCAATCATGGTCACCTCTGATATTCTGTGGGACACAGAGCATGTTACTTAGCCACTTTATACCTGTTTCCCGGTCCACCTCAGAAAACAATAATGGGTACCTCTACCCCCCTGAGAGTTAGTGAGAAATACTGAGCTCTTGACACACAGTGGCACTCAGAAAATGATCCTTATTCTTAAGAAAACTGCTTTAATAGTATATACAAGGCTGTGAGGCTATGATCTATATGATTGTTCACTGAATGGAGATGTCTCCAGCTTTGAATCTAGGGGCTAAGTGTAGTTCCTCTTCCCCTCTCTCAGATCTAGTAGATGGGCTAAATAAATGGGAAATGAACCAACTAGATTCACCAAGTTTTCTATTCTTTTATTTCTGATGTCCTCAAGAAAACTCAGTCTCTGTGCCTCAGCCATAGGCTCTTCTGGGGACTGTCCAGTTGTCAAGAAAATCATTCTTCATAAATCTTATATCTGACCCTCCTCCATGCCTTCTGGACCCATCTAACAGTAAGAAGTGGGGAAGGGTAGGCAAGGAAGAACAGAGCAAGCTACCCAAATTGCTTAAGTCTCTAAGATGGTATTTTTCTGCAGTCTGAGAGGTCTTGTTTTTGATTTAAGGAAACAAAGCAGTTTCCAAGGAAAATTAATTTTGTTATGGTTCAAAACCATTTAATTTGTGATATTATTTCTTCTGCTGAGCTTTCAACTTTCTCAGCTCCTCTGAGGTTAGAGTCACTCAGAGGCTGTGTGTACTCTTTTGTGTGTAACGTGAGGTGACTCTACAGAGCTGCCCTTGGCTGCAGAACCCTGGCGTCACACATGGTTCTCAGAAGTAATTCACTGTCCCATGGGCTTTAGCCAGATCGACGTCAGCAGCAAATGGACCCTCTGATATCTTTTGCTTATGGGCCTTTCCCAGGGGAAAATGTAGAGCCACACTCAGGGCTGCTGAGGTGAGGTATCTCCGTGTGATTTTGTGGCCAACAGTTGGGATTGCTTTAGCAAATCTGAGAGAAAATTCAGTGGAATCTTCCACAGTGACTATCTGTCCTCACAATTTATAGTATCAAAGACCTTTCCTCAAACTCCTACCAAGCGTGAGGGCAGCCGAAGGGGAGAGTTTTTTCCATCTGATGGCCCTTCCCCCGTCTAAAAATGGTTGCAAGAGGGACCTGGGGCCTTTGGGGCTTCCCTAGAATGGTGGGGATTTCCACCTGGATCACGTGAGGGAAGCCACAGTCTCTTCTGTGCAAGACAATAAGAAGTGGGGGGGCTGGGGATTTAGCTCAGCGGCAAAGCGCCTCCCTGGCAAGCGCAAGGTCGTGAGTTCGGTTCCCGGTACCGGAGAAAAACCAAACAAAAAAAAAAAACCAAACAAAAGAAGTGGGGCTCGGGCCAACTTTTTCCCTACAGCTTGAGAACTGCTTCAGCTGAGAGCAGGCCACAGTGAAATCAGTTTGTGCTGTACATAAGGCTGAACATTTCAGCATAATTTCAAAAGAAATGGGCAATTTGACTTGGACTACAGAGAGTTCCCTGTCTCAGTGATTATTTAAACAGATTAAATATCAGAAAGAAAGTTTCTAGACAAGACCCAGACAAATGAATGGTGACCTTGGGTTATCTTAGGTATCTCCTTCAATCTTCAAAGCGCTGTGACTGAAGTAAAACACACTTAGCAAAGACTAAGAGCCTGGTGTGTGCACAATACACTTGACATGGCAAAGTAAGTAGAGACGCAGCTTTCACACTTTCACACCCTTAACAGTTAGGATCATCTAGTTAGATATATTCTAGAAATTTAAAACTAGAAATAGTTAAATTCTCATGTATATTACATGTCTTTCATAAGTCTTGGAGAAGGCAGGGCTATTCCCTACATTTCCTACTGTCAAGGACCTGGACTAACAGAGGCTCAACCCTGTGGATCACCACAGGTTAGCACAACAGCTGGAAGAAGAGAAGGACAATCATACTGAGTCATCACATGCCTACCTAAGGGTGATGCTTGTCAATTCTACTTACACTTGATGATCTAAAGCAAGTCACACAGCATGAATTATTTGAAGAGATAACAGAGTGCCATTCAAATGTGTCCACAGGAGGAGAACCAGAAATACTAAAGAATAAGACCAATGGTTCTCCTATCACAGATGCATGGCATAGCTGGGTGACAATATCAGACAGGATGTACCAGTGTTTCCACAGAGAAAGTGCTAAATGAAAGCTTCACAAATTCACAAATGAATGACAAGTCCTTGTGAGTCAATCATATGGGAAGGTTTTAGAATATGGCTGCACCATGAAACAAGGTAAATGAGTAGGCCGGAGGTGTAGAGAACAAAGCAAATTCTCCAGGAGAGATGAGGATGACAGAGGAAAACAGGGAAGGAGCTGAGATTTATACACCATCTATTATATGCCAAGTATTTTGCAGGATCCTTCACATCTTTTGATCCCATTTTATAGGTAAAATTTCAGAGAAATCATGAAGCTCATTCTCCTACACACACTTACAATAAACGGAGTTGTTGTTCACACATTAGTGTCCTTGGCTCCAAAGTGTGTGGCATTTTCCACACCACAAGAAGTCAATAGGGATTATACTTTCCCAGGACCTTAAGAAGATCTAAAATAACCCTGGAGAATAGTGGAAGATGAAGTCAGTTGATTTGGTGTGGGTGCTGAGTTGGGAACTGATAAGGTGATCAACAGGGTGTAAGTGACCATCAATGCAAGTGTATGTAACACATTTTTAAAAAAATTTTTTTTGGATACAGTCTCACTATGTAGTCCAGGCTAGCCTTAAACTGTGTAGCCTTAGCTGGGCTCAAGCTTATGGTGTTCCTCCTGCCCCACCTCTCAAGTGCTGAGCTTACAGGTGTGCGCCACCAGAGCTGGCACGTAACACACTTCTGGAACACCTACTACTGTAACTCTGAAGTTGAGACAGTTATCAGTGAAATGTTCACAGCATTTTAGGAGCTTACAAAGCTTTTGGAGAAGAAAAAAGAAAAATTCCACAGCAGCCCAGGCAGAATCTACTGTTTCATCCCCAGACCAGAAGTACAGAGATGGGAAACACTAACTGTAGGTATCAGTAGCAAGGGAAGGAAAGAATACAGATGGCCTGATGTTCCTAGGTAGGTGATAAGAAGAATGGCCACAGCTTTAAGTATAACTGTGCATCTCCAAGCAACACTGATTATGACCCAACAGAGGAATAAATTGGTTTTCCCACCAAATTCTTCTCAATTATTTCATGATATCACTGTACTCTCCAACACAGTGTTCTTTTCTCACAGGCGTGGCCCACTAGCTCCACAGTAACAAAGGCAAAATCTACTGCTTCATCCCCAGTACAGAGATGGGAAACTCCTTCTAGAGCTTTGATTCATTGTCCAGAGCACAATGCCTGGCACAGATAAAAAAGAATACCAGTGTTTACTGACAGAGTTAAAGGCATGACAGTCAGCAGAAATCCCATCCCTGCAGCAGCAAATGCATTTCTTTTTAAGAGCATGCATGCTGATGAATCAGGAGAACTGAGGTGGTGAGAAAGGACTGAGAAATGTTGCTGGGAGGCTCTGGAGGCCAGCAAGCAGCGATGGGGTTGCCGGCACCAGCAATTGGCAGCACAGTAGTCACCTGAGCCTTGGGGCAGAAGTTTTCCTTCACTTCCCAGGTGCCTAGGCAGGCACCAGAGCAAGTGGAAGATGTGGCAGTGGAATGAGAACCTGCACTAGGGTGGCAATGATGGCAAGGAAAATGCCAAATACCACAGTGTGAATCAATAGGGCTTGGCAGAAGATTAGATATAGATGATAAAGAAGGAGGAGTTGAGAGCAACTCCAAGTTTTCCAAATGTGAATTTGGCAAGAAATTTCTTGCCATTGCAATGTTCTAGAAGTTCGTGTCATTAAAAATACCTGTATTTTATAGCTCTTTATTATTTCTGAAGAATCTCTGCACCCATTAATCTACTTCATTTTACTTTATAAAGGAGACAATTAAGACCCAGAGGATCGCAGAGTTGGAAGCCCTTTTACCCTATCCAAAGTCCTTTTTCACTTTGACAACTGATTCTCCTGTGCAGGCAGCCAGATGTGGTAGGGATTTGGGGAGCTGACTGGGTCATTTGCTTAAAGGGAGTGGGCCTTCAAAGGGTGTGTGAGACTGGATTAGTCCATTGGTAGGTTTCTAGCTGTGTATGATGTTGGGATGTGAGGCCTAGTGGGAAGAGGTGGGTCGCTGTGAGCATGAATTAGAGATATACACACATCCCTACTTCTTCACTGATGGTATTGATGGTACACTCTGCTTCCTGCCTGCCATGCCATGAGCTGTTTCTCCTCTGCCATGCCACCTTGCTTTGGAACCAAATGACTATGGACTGAAGTCTCTACAAACTGTGAGCCAAAATAAATCTCTCCTCCTTTAACTCGGGTGGGAAGGTTGGGTATTGTGTCTCAGTGATGAGAAAGTAACTAAAACACGGGTTAAGAGGGAACATCTTAAAAACCACTTTTACTTGAAGAGCAGTGTCCCTAGTGAGGTTCCACAGATACTGACACAATCCCATCAGACGCACAATTATCACCAAAGAAAAGAGACACTCTCTTCACTCTCTCAATGTGAAATGAAATACAGTGTTTATCAATTCCCTGTCAGTGTTTGGATTTTTTTCCCTTTTTTGGTCCTTTTTTATTAAATCGCTATGCACTTTCTAAAAATCTTTTCAAAGGGTACTTATAAAGTTTAACTTGGAACATTTGATAAACAATACCATCCTGGAGAATTCCTTTTGGCCTGTTATTGGATAGCAGGGTGCCTTGGTTAGTTTTTTATATCCATTATACTGAAATTTTTGTTCATACGTTGGTTACCTCTACAAGAATAAGATCTTTCTTGCAGTCAAGTGCCACTTAGCAAATACTAGACCATAAAATACAGAGATTTAAAAATAGATTTTTAGCAACAATATATATGAACTAATTTTTTGAGCATGAATTAACCAGGAAACTATATGCCAACATCTAAACTATTATTTTCCATTCCTGCTCAAAGCCAAGTGGAAGAGACATGCATTTGCTGCCAGTAAGTTCCTACTAAGTTCCACTCTAATGCTCCCAAATGAGTTGACTCTTAGAAGAGAGGGAAACTAGAGCAGGCACATTAGCTTTGGCACTCTGAGATTTATGTACCAGACTTTGCAAGTGCCCCTTTCTGTAATTGTGTTTCCTAAGAATCTGCCATAATATGAGTCTTTATTTCAAAAAATTACGTGTTGGCATGTGAGGTAGTGACATGGTCTCTCTCCTTGCCAGCACCAGACCTGCCAGACACCTGTTAATTGCCTTATAGTTATCCTCAACTCACTTCACGTGGGTGGAGCCATTTCCTAATCTGGATTTCAAGCTTTCCAAAGACCTGGACTCTGTTTTTCTGTTACTGTGTCATCACTCAGGACAAGGGAAACAGAAGCCTTATTAAATCCACCTGGGAAGGAGAGAGAGTAAAATAAAAGGCTCCCACAGGACAATGTAAAGGATGGGTGAGGGGATTTCTCCTGTGCTGTAGGATCAGAATTTCCACAGCACAGGAATTCTGAACATCTCCATGAAGAAGTTATGGTCAGGCCATGGAGTTAGACTTGTTCTTTATATAAACACCAAGTCTGTTAAAATTCTTAATTGAAATGGATTGCCACATTAGTTGAAAACAGTTCCTCACTATAAAAAGCAGCTTTAGACAGCCTGGTTTGATTTCAAAACATCTTCCTACAATGCTTGGAAACTCACTCCACCACATAGAAAAGCCAATAGGTTCACTGCCAAGCAGTGTATAAAATAACCAAAAGAGAAAAAGGAAAAAAAAATCAAACTCTCCAAGCAAGTGCCCCTTTTCAGCAGCAGCACTCTTGCTTCCTTTCTCTTGTATTGCGTTTTTTCCAAAAATGGCTTCGTTTCCAAGGCGCTCTTCAGGATGTGGAGAAATGAGCTGGAGGTAAGGGGCTGGGTTGAGAGGTGGGTACATCCTCTCCCACTGCTGACTTTCCAGGGATCGGCAGGCTGGTTCCCACATGTCCCCACACATTTCCTTTTGGACAGGAACTCAGGACATGTTTGTCTTTAAAGAAAATCCTCCCAAAACTACCAGACTCTCATAATGCCACATCTCAGAGTCAGCAGGCACCTTAAAGGTCAACTACAAGGTTAACCCCCACCATGCGGGAATTTCCTTGTCCCCAGGCCCACACGGCTAGGGGCCACTCCAGTCTTCAGGGGAGGGGACTTCCAATAGAAGAGCGCTTATTATCACTTTTCCATATTCTCTCCAATTTGCTTTCCCATCATTCCAATCATCTTCACCCTGTGAAAGTGTAAAGGGCACATCCAGTCTCTCACTACCCTAGCAGACATTCAAATATGTTAAAAGGGTGGTCTGGCCAGCCCCCTGGGAGTCTTCCCTTTACTGTTCTAAGTAGCCCCATTTTCTGAAACTGGCCTTCACACGCACGATTGTCAAGACCTTCTGCATCCAGGCAGCCCCGCAGGACATGTTCCTGTTGGAAGATACCTTGCCACAGGGCAGGAGCTCCCCTACATAAGTAAAAGCCTCTGGAAGTGATCTACTGGGTGGAATCATTGAAGCCCATCAGTGTTTTGATCATAATGTTTTGCAGTGTATCTATGGTTTCCCTCGTCCTACTCACGTTAACTTGTAAGTCAGCTTCATTTTACCTGAGACTTCATTGATGTTTTGAAGCATACTGGTAGAGCTAATCTTGATCTTTACCTCTGAAATTTTTATCTTTGCAACTTAAGGACTTCATTTAGCATTTTAACTTATTAAAATCTTTTTGTTGGCTAGCTTCCTGCCTGGTGGCTCCCAGAGGGTGGCCCCCAGCGCACGGGGAGCCTCGGGCGGGGAGCACCGGTCTTCGGACCGGCGACTCACTCCCGGCCTCGTCGTTCCCCAGAAGGAGGGCTTCCGGGGCACAGGGAGCTGCGGGTAGGGAGCACCAGCCTTCCGGCTGGCTAGCTTCCTGCCTGGTGGCTCCCGGAGGGTGGGCCCCCAGCGCACAGGGAGCCTCCGGCGGGGAGCACTGGTCTTCAGACCGGCGACTCACTCCCGGCCTCGTCGTTCCCCGGAAGGAGGGCTTCCGGTGCACAGGGAGCTGCGGGTGGGGAGCGCCAGCCTTCCGGCTGGCTAGCTTCCTGCCTGCTGGCTCCCAGATGGTGGGCCCCCAGCTCGTGGGGAGCCATGCGGCAGCGAGCGCTATTGCCCGCCAGCCCTTAGGCCGGGCACCGCCGCTTAATTGAGATCTATCATGACACAGAGAAATAGTGACACAATTGGCCCACCATGCACCGACTGCAGTTGCCCACCCACGGATTTGTGTGAATCATTGAAACTTTGAACAACCCCTGGGAATATATG
>NW_004955435.1:18556974-18558876 GCF_000276665.1 Chinchilla lanigera | reverse complement strand
TTATTTGTCTGTTTGTTTTCCTGAGAAACTATTTTGTAGATAATAATATGTAAAATGATAACCATTGATAATTTCCTACCATTTTGTCTGTAATTTGCTAAGTCCCCCCTATTATTATGTTATCCTTCTTTTATTCTTTAAAATAAAAAAAAAATCTTTTTGAATCTTAGCTCTGTCATGTAACATATCCATCACTTCCAACTTTGAGAAAAAAGTCACTTGTATGTCTTAATCCAAGCCCAAGATTTAAAAACAAAAGGTATGTATACTCTAGGGCTCAGGACAAACTATAAAATAGTTAACATTTATTATTATCTTGTGTTAGACACCACTAAATACTTCTTATTAATTTAGACATTTAGTATTCATATCGATCCTAATACATAGATATGATTAACATCTACTTTTTACCAATGAGGAAACTGAAACACAGAGAGGGCAAATGACTTGCCCGACATCGTTCAGCTAGTCCACAGCAGAGGTGGGATCTGAGGCCAAGAGTTCTAGCTCCATGGCCCAAGGTCTTACCTCTTCTTTCTATTTCCCTTCCTACCAGACAAGAAGAGAATTTTTGATGTCATTCATTTACCAATCTATGTGCTTTAAGAATGTGAGAAACTGTAGCCCTGTCTTTTCTATCAAAGGATATGAGCAACAGTGCCTCCATCTTAGACTCTTGTCCACCCTTGGCAGCCCCTCCCAAACACACTGGAATTTCGGGAAATGCCTGCTCAGTTTAAATTCTGAGAACATAGCTACTGACCAAGATAGCTTATGGACAGCCAAAGACCTTCATTCCCACACCATCTCACCTCTCATTCTTCCCTCCCTTAACAACCCTGCCCAGCAACTCCTCAGGCCCACCCTTCTCACCACTTAAACTAGCCAGCTGGGATAGGCTGTAAACCTTCAACCCAGCCAATGGGGGAAAAGGTCAGCTACTTCTCAGGAGTCAGGGATAAAATGAGCCTATTGCATTCTCCCTGTGTGCTTGTTGCCTGGCTTTAGAGGTGTTGCTCACCCTTCTGCACGAGTAAAAAACCTAAAAACCTTGTTTTGTCAAGATTTCTTGAGGTCTAAATGCTTCATTATCTGCACCAACAAATTGAATCTGGGCTTACTTCCAACAGGAATAATTGAGTTAACCGACTAAAAGACACTCTATGTACTATCATTTAACTATTTTCACTCATCCTTTCCATAAGAATATCATAAGGAACTTTGTCAAATGCTTTTCTGATGTGCTGTATCTGCAGCTTAACCTAGATCTATAGGCTCAATAAACCCATCAAAGAAAATGAATTTAGTTTGGAATAACTTGTTCACAAGGATCTGCTGGCTTCAGTACTTTCCTTCACCCCTCCACCCTGTACGCTGACCTGCATCACTCACCCCAGCCGCTCCTGGCTATCAGTGAACTAGTCTTGCATATTCCAGTCTAGTTCAATCTTGCTCCAAAACTCTCCACTGCCTAGCCTAATTCTTTGGCATTCTTATGCCATTTTTGATCCTTTCTTCAGTAGAGCAAATATAAGTCTGTTTCATAGAGCACTACTTCTTTCAGTATGTTTTTTAAAGGAATTATTCATGGGTTAAACAAAAAATTTATTTACCACAGAGTCTTTAATATGCTGATGCGTAGTGGGACTCTCTGCTTAGAGGGACATTCCATGTAGAATTTCAATTTAGTTTCTAGTTCCAATCTCCCAACTCTACACATTCCTTATTGGGATATTAGGAACATATTATATAATGGGGGTATATTTGGGCACTAATAACTATTTCCTTATCTAAATGCTCACAAATCACTCGGTTGTTAATGTGTTTTAGCTTTGTATCAGAGAAATCTAAGTAGTTCATCAGCACTAGAATTTTTTCCTTTTTAAGACAACAGAATATGTG
>NW_004955435.1:18497120-18556796 GCF_000276665.1 Chinchilla lanigera | reverse complement strand
GGGTCCTTTTGGATGAATTTCCTCTGAAAATTTGAACTGAAAACAACTAAATTTTCTCTTACTTCTTACCTGAATTGAGCCTCATTTCCGCTTCCCTGTCTCTGTGTTTCTCTCTGCAGATTTTTTAAAATTTGCTCCCACTTCAAGGCTTGTTCAAATGTCTCAAAGTAGTAAGACCTTTGCTGATCACTTTATTTTAAATTTCAACAGCCTCCCAATAGTCTCTGTCCTTCTTTCCTGTATTACTTTTCTCAATAGACTTAATATCTTCAAATGCACAGTATAGCTTACTTGTTTTGTTGCTTAGTTGTGGTATCTACAATGAATTACCACCATACCTCCAGCATCTACTATAGTACCTGATGCAGAGGAGGTTTCCAATACATATTTGCTAAACTAAGGAAAAGGCATAAGTACCAATCATTCAAAAATATACATTTTCAAATAATATATATGTCTTCTATGTGCCAAACACCGTGTTAATGATGTTCTGCTTACATGGCTTGAATGGTCCTTTCTCTGAGAACCACATCATATGCTCTTCTTGCTTTCTTTGCTTTCGCTGTACATCACTTACTACACATTTCATAATTATGCATATGTTTCTGTGGTTATTTCCTTCTGTGTCCGTTAGTGATTCATAAGGGAAACACCTCAGCTATTGTATTACTCTCCCCATGCCTAGTCCACAGCAGCTACTCAGTAATGAGTGGATAAATAAGTTAACGAAGCTCATTTTTACTCTGAGTTTTGACACCATGCGCAGAGAGAAACCCCAGAGCATCAACTTGGACCATGCGCTTCTACTAAAAGCAACTAAAGACTTGGGCTCAAAGCTAGTCACAGAGACGACCTTCCTCACTTCTACCTCCAGGCAGATCAGCTCTGCATTGTCCTATTTTGGTGGCACATAGGATTGGTCCAAAGCATATCATTAGGCAAGGAGAAACGTGTACAAAGGAACAAGCACCAGGGCAAGTGAACATGGTAGCAGGGCCTTGATCAGAAGTAGGCAGGATAAAGTGAGAAGTTGCCAGGCTGTATCATCTCACCAGTAGAATGGAGCAGCACTGGAGTGTGAGAATAGGGACAAAGAGGCAAAGAGTATCCCCAGTCTCTAGGTTGTTTGCTGCAGAAATTTTAGGCAGGGGTAGCAGTCAATTCTAGTTCTTTCACCACCTACTTGATAGAGACCAGAAATGTAACGCTACGAAATGAGGGTAGAATTACTAAAATTCAGGATCCCATGAGAAAGGCAAATCATACCATTACTTCTATGATTTATTCAAATTCCACAAAATTTAATAATTCTTCAGTATCCCCCTTTCTCCTTAAAGGATATAAGAACCAAAGATTTTGTTATGGGCTTAATATCCCCCCCAAATTTATATGCTGAAGTCCCAACAACCCCCTAGTAACTTAGAATATGACTATGGCCTCTGGATATACTGTCATTAAAAAGAAAATTAAATTAAGATTATTTTGTACATTAAGGTGGGCCCTAGTCACTAACGTCTTAAGTTACTTTTCTCATTGCTGAGACAAAATATCCAACACCTAAAGTTAAAGGATGAAAAGTTTATTTTTGCTCACACTGTGTAAACGTTTTAGTCCATAATCACCCGGCTCCAAGGTAGGGTGGCATAGTAGAGGGGAGTCGTAGAGGAGAAAAAAGAATTTACAGTGTGGAACGTGGAAAGCAGGAGGGAGCAAAAGCAGCAAGCAGCAAGCCCTCTTTTTGTCCCTTTTATTCCATCTAGGCCACAGGCCCTTAGGGAGGGTAGCACTCACACACAGGGTGGGTTTTCCCATTATTCACACCCCAAATTATGCCAAACCAATCAGCGGACTAATTTAGTAATCACACATCTTTAATTTCAGCATCACACACTTAATCCCAGCATCACACACCCTAGATCCAGCTACCTCTGAAAAGCCCCACCTAAGACAGCACGAGGCTTTGAGGGTACATCTAGACACAAGCCACGGCAGTTAGTTTCATTATAAGAAAGAAAATTAAAATACAGACAGGTACAAAGAGAAAACCTCATGAAGGAATAAGGAGAAGATGGCTAAATGTATGGCAAGGAAATGACACTAAAAGAAAACAACCTGCCCACACCTTGGTCTCCAACTAGTACCCTCCAGAATGAGACAACAGATTTATGTTGTTTAGGCTACTCGGTCTGCAGTACTTGGCATGGCAGCCTCAGCAAACTAATGAAGTGATATAGGTTTTCTTCCTCTAGAAATGAATTCTTCAACTTTGGCTACCTATTTTAATCATTTAAGGAACTTTTTAAAAATATCATGTTTGGATTCCTCCCCAAAACAATTCAGAATCTCTGAAGATTTTACCAAACATTGATTTTTTAAAAGGCTCTCCATATAATTCCAGCGTGGAGCTAGGGTTGAGCACTGTACTACATGGAAGCAATCTGGATTCTCAAGGATCTCACCAAGTCTCTCACTGGACCCATACTACTTTTGGAATTCTCATAGATAAGAGAGCAATCCATTGTTGTCCAAGCCAGAGTTTGGCAAACTTTCTCTGTCAAGGGGCAGAAAGTAAATTTTGCTTATATGTGTATAGACAATATATGTGGCAACTCAGCTCTGCTATTGTAGCCTGAAAGCAACCATGGATACTACATAAAGTGGTGCCTCTGTAACAAAATGCAATAAACTTGACAAATTAGTAATCAGCAGAGATTTATTTCTCACGGTTCTGGAGGCTGGGAAGTTTAAAATCAAGTCACCTACATGTTTTGCACCTGGTGAAAACTAACTTCCTAGTACATAAATAGATCTTTTGTTAAAACTTCACATGGTAGAAGGAGTGAGGGTATCTTTAGGATCTCCTTTATAAAGGTGGCAATCCTATAATGATGGCACAGCCCCATGACCTAATCTCCTTCCAAAGGCTCCACACCTTTCAATACTTTCACCTTGGGAGTAAGATTTCAACATATGAATTTGGAAAGGACATAACTATTCAGTCCCCTGAAAATATCATTC
Source organism: Chinchilla lanigera (assembly GCF_000276665.1). Taxonomy (NCBI): domain Eukaryota; kingdom Metazoa; phylum Chordata; class Mammalia; order Rodentia; family Chinchillidae; genus Chinchilla; species Chinchilla lanigera. The sequence goes on along the minus strand of NW_004955435.1, from coordinate 18,553,778 downwards.
ACAAAGCAGGTCATAGATTGATTTTACTCATAGACTATAATTTGTTGACCCCTGCTCTAAGGTATTTTGAGGATTTCTTGCTAGACAGAACCAACTACCGTGAAGGAAACAAATTTTGTGTTGCAAACCCTCCACGTGCACTGCATGTAGACTTTGCGAATATTAGAAACTAAACTCTAAGACAGGAAAGAGAGAAAAGAAAACAGGAAATCACATGATATTTCCTGTGTGTGACAGATATTTCAATAGGGGAGAGCATGAGCTGTAAGAACTTAGAGAAAAAAACCTGGAGCCAGTTCTTGAGACATCCAGGAATGAGTGAAAGAGGAAACCTCCCCCTCAGATATCCACCATCTCCTCACATCAACCACACTGCTTTTTTAATTTTAATTGCAATTTTAGGGTTTTGTTTGTTTTGTTTTGTTTTGTTTTGTTTTGTTTTGTTTTGTTTTGTTTTGTTTTGTTTTGTTTTGAGACAGGGTGTTACTACATAGCTCAGGCTAGACTTGAACTCACTATGCAGCCCAGCAGACCTTCAACTCATAGGCCTCCTGCCTCAGCCTCCCTATGTCCTGCAATTACAGGTGTGCACCACAACGCCCAGTTGGTTGTTGTTGTTGCTTAATTTATAGTCATTCTTCCTCGTTTCTTTTATATACCTCCTTGTAGATGACAAGTTTGCCCTTCGTGGTCTTGATTTGATTTCTAAACTATAAATTATTTGCTTATTGCTATCAATATGGATTTACCTCAGCCAGCTACTCTATAATATTTTTCATAATTTTTGAATTTATCTCACGCCTTCCAAATTTATTCTTGCTCTTCTCTTTATGTCTGTCTGCTTTCTTTTTATATTGGCCTGTTGTCCCCTTAGAATTTTATACTCCTTTGCTATCACGTCATCTTGCATTTCATTGAAGATGCTAGGTAATTTGCTAAAGATTTATTCCCAGTCCCTCAATACACAATTTTCAGAGGAATGTTCTTTCATTCAAAATATTATCCTAAAAGTGAGTATGTGTATTTCTGTTTTGGCTTTTTGAAACAGAGTCTTGCTATGAGTTCAGGCTGGCCTCAAACTCAGTAATCCTCCTGCTTTTGCATCTCAGAATGCTGGGATTACTGCCATGTGTACCACTCTGCCTGGAAAAATATGTACTTTTGATGTGCTATATAAAAAATATTTTTAAAAGCACAAATAAACATACTACTTTGTTTTAAATATAAATCACAATCAATGTCTTAGTCTTTCCTCATGCCATAACAAAATACTTTAAACTCAGTAATTTATAAGCAACAGTTCTGGAGACTGGGAAATCCAAGATCAAGGCACCAGAAGATCTGGTGTCTGGTGAGGGCCTGCTCCTCATTGATTGCTTCTTTTAGGTGTCCTCACATAACATAAAGAGCAAATAGACTTACAAACCTCTTTTATAAGACAACTAATGACCCCATGCATGAGTCTAAGCCTTCAACCTAATCACCTCCTAAAAGGTCTACCACTCAGTACTAGCACATTAAAGATGAAATTCCAAAATGTGACTTGGGTGGGGGCATCAACATTCAGGCCAGAGTATTCGGTATCTTGAAAACTGCATGTGAGTCTCTCCCCTACCCCAAGTTGGTGCATATAGTTGTAGCTAATCCATCTTTCCTTGGGTACAGTAGTTCATTTTATGTATTACAGTGTAAAATAGAGTACAATTTATCCATTCAAGTGTTTATGGATTTTGTATTGTTTCCAGTTTTTGCTGATCATAGTAACAATGCTATAGACATAAACTTGTCCCTGGTTCTTGGTGCACCCATGCAAGTTGTCTAGGAACTACACCTTGGAGTGGCGTTTCTAGATCATAAGATGCATCTTCAACCATACCTAGGAATACCAAATGGTTTTCAAGTGTGTTTGTGCCTATTTATACTCTCCAACCAGCAGTGCGGGGATATTTCCATTGTTTCGTATCAGTAATGATGCTTAGTATTGTTAGATTTGTTAATTGTTGCAGATACAGTGGACATAAAGTGCTACCTAATTATGACAGCATTTATGAAGATGAACATCTTTTCATGTTTGTTAACCTATCCTGCTTCTTCACTATGAAAAGCTTATTCAAATATCTTCTGCTTTTTTTCTAATGAATTGTTTGTCCTTTTCTTATCAATTGGTAGGACTTTGTCATGAAAACATGATAGTAATTCCTGATTGGTTAGCACATTGCAACTATTTTCTAAGAACTTAGGGCTTGTCTTTTATTTACTATGTCCTTTTTGAAGGAAGTTTTAACTTATAATGAAGTCAAATTTATCAGTCTTATGTGTATAACGGCTCCTCCTTTGAATTTTATTTAAGAAATATTTTCCATTCCCAAAATTAAGACATTTTCTCCATTTTTCTGTAAAGGTTAAAGTTTTCTTTTTTTAGCTGAATCTCCATACTTATTTAGAATTAGTATGTGTGTGATAAAGATTCTGTTTTTTCCCATGTGAATCACTGATTATCTTCATGTCACTTGTTAAGTACTTTTTCTTTTCTCAAATAATTTTCAATGCCAGTTCTTCATGTAGTGTTTTAAAATTAGCTATGTATTAATCCATCTCTGGACTCTATTCTGTTCCACTGAGCTCTATTTCTAGCCTGCAACCCAGAGTACAGTGCCTTAATTACAATAGCTTGTAATAAAACTTGACTTGGTAGGGAAAGTCCTTCTACCTTGATATTTTTTGGGAATTTAGAGCATATGATGTGATGTTTTATTTTTTGGGAATGTATTTGCTACTTATAACACATTGTTCATCCATATACATTTTAGATATAGCTAACTGTCTTGGTTACTTTTCTCTTGTTGCTGAGACAAAATATCTGATACCCAGAATTAAGGAAGGAAAGGTTTGTTTATCTTACAGTTTGTGGAGGTTTCAGTCCATACTTGGCTGACTCCAAGGCAGAGTGGCACATGGACGAGGGCAACAGTTCATGGTGGCAGAAGATAGCAAAAGAGGGTAGAGAGACAGAGCAGGCTCCTTCCTTCCCTTATATTGTAGGCAAACTACCTGCCCCAAGGTAAGTGTAGCATTCACATCCATAATTCCAACATTGGACCATTAATCAATCGAAAACTCTAGAAACCAGCCCCATGACTGCATGAAGCCTTGGGGGTATATTTAGACACAAACCATAACATAATCAAATCCTTCTTCAGAGTTTTATTAGAATTACATTGAATCTACAACTGAGAGAGTCTTATTTGAGAAAATTAATATTGCAATATTCAGACTTTCTCTCAGGGATCATATGTCTCTTTAAGAATTCTTTAATAACTTTCATTAAAGTTTTATAAGTCTCCCCATAAAGGTCTGGCTTTAAGATATTACTAGAGGCTGATCTTTGAAAGTGTACCATGACAAATTCATTTTGATGAAGAGGAGATTGTACTCAAGTTTGAGTACAGTTATTTTTTCCATTCACAGGTTCTACATTCAAGACTTAATCAACCAGTTATTGGAATTACTCAAGAAAAAAGCTGTCACTACTGAACACGTACAGACTTGTTTCTTTGTCATTATTCCCTAAACAATACTGAGCAACTGTTTACACAACATCTACATTGTATTAGATATTATAAATAACCTAGAGATGATTTAAAATATATGGGAAGGTGCATGCAGGTTATATGGAACACTATGCCATGTTACATAACAGACTTGAGCATCCACTGATTTTGGCATCCACGGCAGGGCTTGGAATCAGACTCCCATGGAATTGAGGGATGATTATTTTTCCCTCCTTGAGGTGGGGGCTTCACGTATGAAACAGACCTGACCTGTATCCACTCCTTGCTCACGCTGGCCCTGAGGGGAAGAAGAAACATAATCTGATTAATGGTTTCGAAGGATAAACTTGGCTTTTGTGCCCTGCTCCTTCCTCTTCCCATCCTCTTGGGAGCAGCTCTATGAGAACATGTGGTCTGAATTACTCTAAAACACGAAGAAGCCTAACAGCATTGACCCTTCCTTTATAGGAGAGGTTTGTGCCGCTGCTAGTGATTCATTGGAGAAGGCTGTCTGATTCTGGAATTTAGCATTGTGAATCTCTCTTATGCACAGATACAAACCACATTCTGGAAAATCAATGTAATAATAATAAAAATGTTTTGGTGTCTATCTGCCTGTTCTTTTTTTCCAGCTTTATTGATGTAAGATTGACAAATAAAAACTGTATAGATTTAGAGCATATGATATGATGTTTTAATACATGTACACATTGTGAAATGACTACTACAATCAAGCTAATTAACTTATCCAAAATTTCACATAGCTATCATTGTGTGTGTATGTGTGTGTACATGTGTATGGTGAGAGTGTTTGTGCTTTACTCTCTTAGCAAATTCTAAGCATAGCATATTGTATTTAACTATAGTCACTCTCTCTCTCTCTCTCTCTCTCTCTCTCTCTCTCTCTCTAATATATATATATTATCCAGTATTTATTTCGCTTGTAACTGAAGGTTGGTATCCTTTTACCAATCTCTTTATTTTCCCCCACACTTAGACCTCAGTAATCACCACTCTACTCTCTATTAGTATGAGTTCAAAAACATGTTTATATTCCACTGTAAGTGAGATCATGCAGAATATTTCTTTCTGTGTCTGGCTTATTTCACCTCACATGATATCCTGTAGCTTCATCTGTGTTGTTATAAATGACACAATTTCCTTTGTTTTTAAGGATAAGTAATAATCATGTGTGTGTCATATTTTCTTCATCCAGTCATAACTTTGATGGTCATTTAGGTTGTTTCCATATGTTGGTTATTGTGAATAATGCTGAAAAGACTATGACAGTATAAATATGCCTTTGATATAGTGACTTTATTTCCTTTTCATGTATTTCCAGAAGTGGGGTTGCTGAATCTTATGGTAGCTATATTTTTTTATAATTGAGGAAACTCCATATTGTTTACCATAACAGCTGTGCAAATTAATACTCCCACTACCAGAGTATAAGGGCAACTTTTTCTCTGCATTCTTGCCAACACTTTTTAACTTTTGACTTTTTTTTTTTGACTTTTTAATAGTACCCATTGTAACAGCTATAAACCTACATGTCGTTGTAGTTCAGATTTGCATTTTCTTTTTTTTACCATTTTTTTATTAAACCTCATAGAGACACTCAAGAAAGAGGACTTCCAGAACCACTTCATAAAGTGTCAAGAATGATGGGATGAGTGTGTTTGAGCAAGGCAGAGTATTGTTTTTTAATTTTAAAGAGAAAATAAACAATAATAATAATGATACAGAATTTCAAAACAAGATAATAAGAAGTTAGCAATGCCTATTATACTACATATTGTTAATTTCAAAGTAGTTAGATTACAAGATATGGGATGCAAAATTGATCAAACAATATAAGCACAAACTGTTCCTTTTGATGAATCAATAGAATAGTCTGGTTTCTCTTCAGATCATATAAATCTTTCACCTTTTCAATGAACTAATAGAGATTAGTAGTACAATTATCTTAGCTATCTTGTATGCATATATATCTTTTTCTTTTGTCCTCCTTTTTTCTCCTTTCCCCCACCCCAGTTGTTCTTTCCTTTTGAGCAGTTTCTTTTCCTTTCATAAAATCTGTTGTACATTTTGGATCTTATTTACTCTTGCAGTTTCTTACACTAGGGAGACAATACAATGTTCACCCATGTGGGTCTGATTTATTTCACTTGTGAGTATTGTCTCTAATTGCATCCATTTATGTGTAAAAGCCTCACGTTTATCCTTCTTTATAGCTGAGTAGTACTCCATTGTATAAAAATACCACAACTTCTTTACCCATTCTTCATTTAATGGGCATTTGGGATGTTCTCAAGATTTAGCTATAACAAATTGTGCTGCTATAAACATGGGTGCACATATACCACTGTGGTATGATGTTTTTAATTCTCCTGGGAAAATACCCAGAAGGGGAATAGCTGGGTCATACTGGACCTCTAATCCTGTTTTTTTTTTTTTTGAGGAACCTCTACACTGATTTCCACAGTGGTATCACCAGTCTATACTCCCACCAACAGTGGAGAAGGGTTCCTTTTTCCTCATATCCTTACCAGCATTTTTATTGGTGGATTTCTTGATGATAACCATTCCTTCTGGGGTGAGATGGAATCTCAATGTTTTAATTTGCAATTCTCAGATAACCAATGATGTTGAACATTTTTCCATATATTTATTTGCCATTTCTATTTCTTCATCTGAGAACTGTGTATTCATCTCAAATGCTCATTTTTGGATTGGGTCTTTCAATTTGGGAGCCCTGCTTTTTTTCAATTCCTTATATGTTCTAGATAGAAGTCCTTTGTCTGAAAGACATTTGGCTAAAATTTTTTCCTATTCTGTGGGTTTTCTTTTCACTCTGTTGGTGATTCCTTTTCATGTGCAAAACTTTTAATAAGATGAGATCCCAGTTGTTGATCCTTTGGAGTATTTCCTATGCAGTTTGGTTTTTGTCCATGAACTCTCTGCCTGCCCCTATGTATTCAAGATTTCTACCTACTTTGTCTTCCAGTAGATTTAGTGTTTTTGTTTTAATATTTAGAACTTTGATCCATTTTGGCTTTAGTTTAGTGCATAGTGATAGACATGGGACTAGTTTTAGTCTTTGGGATGTGGAAAGCTAGTTTTTCCAGGACCATTTATTAAAGAGGCTATCTTTCTTCTGGTGAACATATTCAACCGCTTTGTCAAAGATAAGTTGGCTGAGTGTGTTGTAGTTGTGTCTGCATCTTCTAATCTATTCCACTGATCCTCAGGTCTGTTTTTTCACCAGTACCATGCTGATTTTATCACAATAGTTTTGTAGTATAATTTCAAGTCAGGGATTATGATGCCTCCTGCCTTCCCTTTGTTGCCCAGGATTCAAATTTGCATTTTGTGAATGCTTAGTGATGTTGAATTTTTTTGTTAGGCCTATGGCCCATTCATATGTCTTCTTTGTAAAAATGGCTATTCAGTTGCTGTAATCATTTTAATTAGATTAGTAACTTTCATTTTTGTTTCCTATTTGTCTTGGTTACTTTCCTCTAGTTGCTGGGACAAACTACCCAATGCCCAAAATGAACGAAGGAAAGGTTTATTTAGCTTACAGTTTGTGGAGGTTTCAGTCCATGCTTGGCTGGCTCCAAGGCAGAAGGTAGCAAAGCAACAAGAACAAAGGGGGGAATGGCAGCCAAACAGCAAACAGCCAGAGCAAAGGGGAGGAATGGCGGCAAGCAGCTTTTTTTCTTGCCTTACATGGTAAACAGGCTACCCCCACCTAAGGGGCATGTAGCTCTCACATAATCTCCATGCCCTCCTCTTCCACAGGCTCAGGATGTATACAAAGTAAGCACCCTGGCTTCCTGCTGAGTCACTTAGCCAAACCTCTAGACTCCCCAAGTTGACACAATGTATCAACCATAACACTATTCAACCACTCTTTTGTCTGATTCAGAACATAGACTGGGAAATAAATGCTATTAATTAGGCCCCCCTCAAGTCTCAATATAAATGCAATTCTAATTAGATTATTAGTGTATAAACACACAACAGACTTTCATTTATGTGGAGACATATATGTAAATATCTATTTGGCAAGCCTCATAAATCTCTTATTTTAATTTAATGTGCTTATAATTTTAGTTATTTTTTAAATATTTCCTATTTCTGTAGTTATTGTTATTTGTATATACCATCTCTCTTTTCACCATGATTAGTCTTCTCAGATATTTTCAATTTTATAAATCTTCTCACTGACTCCACTATGGTTCCACAGTCTTCTTTGCTGTTTGGGGGGTTTTCTGGCATTAATTTCAGTTCCTAGTTTCATGATGTCTCTCATTCTACATTCTTTGACTTGGTTTTACTTCTTTCCTACTATAATTTGCCAATAATCCCTTAACTTCTCTTCTCTAATGTAAATGATTAAAACTACAAATTTCCTTCTGGGTAAAGGTTTAGTTATACTTCACAAGTTGCTGTTTTATTGCTATTACTTCTCTGAAATGTTTTGCTATTTTATTGTAAAGCAAAACACAAATAGAAGAAACTACGTAAACAAATGTACAGAGTAGTGAAGTATTATTAAAATCAACATCCTTGTAACTACCATGGAGGTCAGAAAAATAGAACTTTACTAGGATCCAGGAGCTGCCCATTGGCCCTGGGTCGATTTCAGCCTCTCTCCCTCCCAGACAATATCCTGATTTTATCATAATCACATTCTGTTACTTTTAGGGTTTTATTTCACCCAAATAATCATTCTTAGACATAATAGTATTTATTTTTACCCACTTATAAAACTTTGTTATTTAGGTCATTAAACTTTCTTTTATTTCACATTTTTTCCTCCATCTTCTTTTCCTGGATTTTGCTGACTGTATTCCAATGGTAGAATTCAACACAGTCCTCTCTCCCCTGGATTTCTAGGTGCTCAAACAGACTTCAGTTTGACCTCTTTGGCCCAGACTGTAAATTGTGTGGTGTTTATTTATCAGGAAGTTGTCTGTTTGGTTATCTCTCTGTTTGTGATATTACAGCCTCTATTGCTCATTGTCTAGTTCCATTAATTCACTGGCAGTTGCAAGATATTCTCATTCTGCAGCTTTGTTTTCTTTCATTAGCAGGAAGAGTTTTATAAAGACATGGTTCCTTCACTTACTTGGTTACTCTGTGATTCAGTTCATTCAGGAATGCAGAATAAATGCTCCTTCTTTCCCCTTCCTACGTTTTAAGATAATGTATTAATTTTCTGTCCTCACCCAAAGTGACTGATTAATTTTTTAAAATTATAATGATAAACTCAAAAATTTAAATGTATTCTATTTCTCATCTATTTGTCACAAGTTGAAATTAGATAGGGAAAGGCCCACGGACTCAGTCACACTCCCATGAGACACAGGACCTTTATCACTGGCAAGGACCCCTGAAATGGCCCCAACTCACTACTAGAAAGGTTTAAAGAAGTACAGAAAAAGCAGTGAGTGTGGAGCTGGGGATTTAGCTCAGCAGCACAGCGCCTGCACGGCAAGCGCAAGGTCGTGAGTTCGATTACCAGTACCGGGGGAAAAAAAAAAAGCAGTGAGTGAAAAAGCAGAGTAGAATTAAAGTAATAGATGGTGAATAAAGAGATGGAAAATCTGGAGTAATTGGGCTTGCTGGAATGGATATATTGTGTAAAATAAGAAGACCTACTAGATGGTTATGTTCTGGCAGAATGCACTTTGAATGCTATTTATAAAGACCACAGGGAATCAACTAAATAAATAGGTACAAGAATAGTTCTGAAGAAGCTAAGTGGAGGCTTTCCTCTGTAGGCCGTGGCTGACAGTAAAAGAGGCTGCTGTAAGCTTAGCTTACTGTTAGCGATGGTAATAGCAAGACTCCAACATAACTAAAACTGGTGGCAGCATTTCTGTTAATGTCTCACTAGCCACTGGGAGTTTTCTTTAGTTCACTTCTCAGAAAGAGTATATAAGAACAATAGTCCTGTGTATTTATAACAGTTTTTCTATATTTCCTTGAAAGTCAGTTTTGCTAATATAAAACCCTTTATATTTCCTTTCTAGGATATCTTAAGTGGCATCTTTTTTTTTTGGCCTTTTTCCAGCATAAGTTTTTGCTGTTAAAAACTTTGATAATACTTTAATTTTCTTTTCTTCATAAATAAGGGGAATTTTTTTATCTAAATGCCTAAAGGATTTTTTTTATAAAGTCCATAGTTGTCTATATCTTGGTGTTTCTTATTCCTAATCAATATTCTCATATGCATGACACACACTGTTTCCTACATTTTTACTTAAAAATTATTAATTTATAATTTAAATAGTTTTCTGATTTTTTTGTTCTTGTTTGGCTTTGGGACTATTACTCTTATGTTGCACCTTCCTTGCCAAGTTTCAACATTTGCTATTTTGCAAAAATTCTTTTTTCTCTACTTCTTTAAGAGATTTTTATTTATTATTACTTTTTTGTTGGTTTGGGTTTTTTCTGAGATAGAGTCTCACTTTGTAGTACAAACTGGCCTTGAATTCCCTATGTAGCCCAGGTTGGTCTTTAATAGTAATCCTCCTGCCTCAGCCTTCCCAGTGCTGGGATTACAGGTATGAGCCACCATACGTGGCTAGAATTTTTTACTTTTAAGCAATGCCAAATTCATAGCTGTACATACTGTTCAAAGAACTTTTTTTCTTAGCCACTATGAATAAGTGCTTGCCTGATGTTTCCACCATGTCTAAATACATTCATTTGTATTTTTTTGTTTTGTTTTGTTTTGTTTTGTTTTGGTTTTTCTCCGGTACCGGGAACCGAACTCACGACCTTGCGCTTGCCAGGCAGGCGCTTTGCCGCTGAGCTAAATCCCCAGCCCCCCATTCATTTGTATTTTCTTACTATCCTACATAACTATAATCATCTAAATGAGAAAAATAACACTGTTACATTGACTTATTTTGAATTAGTAAGTTAACAGTTTTGGGTCTTTTCATATGCATATGTTTCTGGTGTGTGTTCTGTGTCTGTAAGTTTGTTATTTTATTCCATATTTTATCTGTTTCTATAGTAACTTTCAATGAATATTGCTTACTTTCTTTGTATCCATTCTTATGGACAGAATTAAACCTTACTACATTTCTGTCACTGATTTCCAGGAACTACAACTGAAGGAAGATTTTTTTTATTTTCACAAAATTTCCTCTTCCATTAATTTCATGTTGAGACACTGCTTTCATCGACTTCCTACCTTCCTTTGTTTCCTCTCACTGTGCCAGCTTTTCCTCTTCCTTTGTCTCTGCTGTCTCTGTGCTGCTTTGTTTTGGTTACACTTCCAGCCCCTTCGCCTCAGGGTAGGACCCCATCTGAGAAACCCTCACAGATGGAAAGTTCCGCTCCAGAGAAGACTTCTTTCCTCATCCTTCCTTTTGCACAGCCACAGATACAATGCTCCTCTTATGGGTGGTGGTGGTTACATTTCTCATTCTCCTTCAAGACAAAAGAAGATAATATCTCAGTTGTTGCATTTGTTGCCCATATGCTTTTGGAAGATTGTTTTCTCTAATTTCTCTGCTCTATTAATTATGTGGCTCTTCAGCGAGATATCGAAACCAGGCTGCCACCACTCATACCATCTTCCCACAAACTTACAAATTTTAATGTGTATTACTTCATATTATGCACTTATAAATAGCTTAACTTCCTCTGTTTTCTTTTTCTTTGGTCTATAGATATATATTTCCATTTCCAAACAAAGAAAAATGCCTTTCTATTACTAATTTGTAAGCTATTTTGTAGCAAACTGTTGTGTACTGGGGATATAATCTTTTCAACTTTCTTAAAATTTGCTTTAGGGACTAGCATATGATGAAACTTTAAAATAGTCTATGCTAAAAGTGAATATGTTATGTACTTCTTGGGTGTTAATTATATTATTCAAATATTCTTCACCCTCAGTTATTTTTGTTTCTTTGACTAAGAATGTTTAAATATGTATTGAAATCATATATATATTTATATATAATTGTGTATAGTTATTAGATGTGTATAATCTAAAATTATTTTTATCTTCCCGCAAATTGAACATTTTATGTACTACATGACAACCATATTTACTGTAATTTTTTCTATAGAATTATGTTAATATAGTAACTACCTTTTCCCTTTGTTTGGTACTTACCAGTTATATGTTTGTTTATTATTTTATATTTAAACTTATTGAGTTCTTGCATTTAAATGTATCTCCTATAAACAGCATGTAAACATATTTTGCTTTTATCTTTATCTTCTGAAATCTAAACTTTGACTTTTTAACTGAAGAATTTTGTTCATTGACATTTACTCTGAATTATAATTTTTGCCTATTTCAAATTTTATCTGTTGTATTTTATTTGTCCCAATTTTTCTAATTGAATCTCTTACCTTCTTTTAGACTAATCATATTTTGCATTTGTTTTTAATCCTTTTTATTTTTTCCATCTACTAATTTAGAATTCTTACAGTTTCTATTTTTTCGTTGATTCTACTAGAACTTTTAGCATAAGATTTAAAGTCTAAAATGATTGTTCTACCATCCCCTAGGACATAAAACTTCAAAATCTTCATTACTAATCATGGCTTTCCTCATCCCTACTGTTTTCATGTATTTTTCTTCATGGATTTAGTTATGTCCTTTGTTTTTCTGGTTTCATTGTGTTTTTTTTAATCTTTCATATTTGATATTAAGTGTTTTATTCAGTTAATGTTTGTATTTCTGTATATTTATTCTTCTCTTTGCTCATTTTCCTTCTAGTATTTTATATCTTCTTTTATTTTTTGTTTTCCTACCATAAGTATACCCTTCAGAATTTCTTTTTATAAAAATAAATTATAGTAAATTCTCAATTTTTGTTCACCTGAAAGTATTTTCATTTTAGTGTCATTGTTGCCAGGTAATTTTGCTGGGGATACAACTCTAAGTTTACAATTATAAGATATTATTTCATCATGTTCTGATTTCTGTTGCTCCTGTTTAAAAGTGAACTGTAAATCTAGATGACATTCTTTTGTGATTATTAATCCTTTTGCCTCATATGATTTTCACTTTGTTCTAAAGTTTACTCTGCTATGTCTAGATGCAGATTTCTGTTTATCCTACTTGAGCTTCATGATGTAAGGATTGATATATTTTATCAATTATGAAAAATTCCCAGCCATTATTTCTTTGAATATTACTCCATACTACCAACCACATCCTATAATAATTCCTTATGGAACTTTCCTTAGAATAATTAAATATGTTCTTATGCTAATCTCCTTGATATTCTCATTCTCTCTCTTTCTCTCTCTCTCTCTCTCTCTCTCCCCTCCCCTTCCATGCTGTGAGTAATGCTTCAGTCTGTCTTTTAACTCATTAATTTTCTCTTTAGATGAGTCACCGTTGTTTCTTAACCTCTTTGATCCACATACTGCATTTGTAATTTCAATTACATCTCTACTTGGTGCCTTTTCAGCTCTTTTTAGTCACTCTTTATAATCGTCTTCCCTTTTGCAATATTTTTAAACAGCCCATTTACATTCCATTGTTAACACTGTAGTAAATCATGTATCTAGCTCTGCAGTTAATTGTGTCTTCTGATTCTAACACATAAGGGTCTCTGTGCCTGCGTATCTTCTCCCTCTGCCTCTCCTTCTCCCTCTCTCTCTCCCTCTTCTCCCCCTCTCCCTCACGTTCTCTTCTACGTGTTCCAGGGACTCATGTGGAGTACTCATCTGGAGCTCTCTTGAATGTTAGCTTTCACTTCCTAGAGTTGTTGTGAATTGTGGTCCCAGGTACCTGTGAAAGTAAGCTTGGGGGCTAGAAGTTCTTGCAGAACATTTTTACCTTATTGTCCTCCCACAAAACCAAACCCCAGGCAGGCTAGGATCCCCACATTCTATCTCTGTGGTATGGGGTTTTCCCCTATTTCTCCACTGAGGAATGTTGGCTTGATGGTTCCAGCTTTATGCTCAAGTTTCATCTCTGACTTGCCTCTCTGCTACGTGAACTTTGTCTTGCCCAGCTAAAGTCCAGGCAGCATTTGGAATCCACATGACCGTCACAGAAAAATAAGATCATAGCTTTCTTATTATTTTCAGGATCTGAGGATTTCTTTTACTTCCCAACCATCTCATCACAGTATTTAACTAAATTATCCAGCATCATTAATGGTCTAAATTTGAAAGTTTTCACCAGTCTCCAGCATGTCTTTTAAAAGTCTCTTCTGCTGAGTTTTCTTTGTTATATAGTATTTTTAGGGTGCTGTCCATGGATAATCTTCCTCTTCATCCACGTTCCCATAGGGCAGTGCCTTTATACTCCAAGTCCTTACCAACAGTGGAGTACACAAGTCATTCTTGACTCCCTTCTAACCCTTAGGCTCATGGTGGACCCTTCTTGCCTCTGCAGCTTGAGGTTCCACCATTTCTAACAGACTTCCATCGAGGTCAGCATCAGTGACACGCTCCCCTAAACTCACTGTTTATGTCTCTAACACTTTGAACAAATATAGTTCACAACACTCGATACTTTCCAGCATGTACTACTATCAGTGTTACTTTCCTCTATGACTCTAACTAGTTTTCTCATGAGAACTTCTACAAAAATGTAACATTCTGCCACCGGGTTCTTCAACCCTCCCCTTCACTATCTTCCCCAATTCCGGTGCAACTTTGATACTAGGATTATTTTCTGAGTGAACAGTAGCTTTTCCCAATAAACCAATACTACTTTCATAAATGAGTTTGTTATGTCTATCTTTGTGTAAATAAAAAAGATGACTGACTTTCAAAAGAACAGCTTTCAGAAAACCTCAAAATGCTCTGTCTATCTCATGCACTAAAGGAATGCTCCCTTGTTTTCTGGTTTATGAAAATCCTCAGCCTCTGATCAATGAAGCAGACGTGAAGGGATTAGAAGGTGACTTTTTAGCCTAAGTGTTCTGTTTGATGAAATTAGTGACGCCTGGCTGTACCATGAAGAAAAACCTGCAGAGCACTTATTCTCTTTGGTTCCTTCTCCTTATACTGAGGAAAATCTTAGCTAATAGCACTATATTGTCCATTACTCCTACTTTTTTTTTTTAGTGTTACAAGTTTCTGCCTTTTCTTCTGGCTATTCAGGGGTATTTATGTCATGGGGCTGTTTGATAAGATTTATCAAGAACTGCATGCCAAACGCCACTTTAAACAAGAAGCCCCTTCCTTGGTCATCACAAATTACCTGAATATGATACTTTTACCCAATGTTCCTGTCTTTCACATCCTTCAGAATTTGTTTAATGGGGTAGGACACTCATAGCTGACTTCCCCAACATAGAAAGAGATCCCAAATATTTGAGATCAAATATGAACCCGGTGACTGCCTCATGCTGATCTCCCCAAACAATGTGCACCAGCTGATGGAAGACAAAAACTAACTCAGCTGCCCAAGCTAAGCCTGTGGTCCCAGGAAATTAGTTCTTTACACACCCTCCTTTTCTCTCTGACCTATCTCTGATACCAGGCCACCTCTCCTCCACTCCTCCCTTGGTCAAACCTTTCAACTTATTAAACACTAAATATTAAATAATCATGTAAGCTATAAAGAAAGAAAAAGCTGCAGTTCTGTCAGCCTCAGTCCAGGCCAAATGAGTCTAACCTTCCATCCTCTGTACTGCAGCCCCTTCTAGGATCCTGTGCTCATGCCACATGTTGAAAGCACTGAACACATAAACAAGAGAAGAACAGGGCTGGGGATTTAGCTCAGCAGCACAGCGCCTGCCTGGCAAGCACAAAGTCATGCATTCGATTCTCGGTACTGGAAAAAAGCCACAAAAAAAAAAACCAGAGAAGAACAACCTGAGTGGTCAAAACCCCAAAAGATCTGGAAACACTGTCATGTGGGAAATTATCTGATAAACCAGAAAACAGGGGCTGAAGAAGAAAGATCACTATCTTTGAGTATTTTAAATGCTAGCAAATGAATAAGGGAGCAGGTTTGCCTCTTTGCTCTGTTTCACAGAACTCAAGCCTGTGGAACAAAGTTGTGAGGAGTTAGACTTACTTTAACTTTAAAAAGTTGATCTAATCAACATCAGTTGTACCACAGCAGGGTGCACTACCTTGTAATGCAGTGAATTCTTTATCATTGGAATCTTTCACTAAGTTTCTGAATGACTACCAGGGAAATTATCAAAATAATATTTTGAGGGGTGGGAGATGGACAAAATGACTTCCGATCTCTGACTATCAAGTTGTTTCATACCATGGTTTTAATGACTAATATGAGTAGTATAACACCATATCTCAAAAGCAATGACTAATGGTACCACACCAGGAATTATCACAGACACTATCACAGGGCTTGGGAGATAAAATTTTTGTCTGGGGTGAGGCAAGGAGGGTCTTCTGAGTGCTGTTTCAGAGGTGATCTCATTGCTGATAAGGCTTGATTTGGTTTATTTGCTTGCATGCACCATATCTTTTTAAGATGCTGGGGAGGAGTAAAGAAAGGAAGAGAGGACAGTTTGTTTACTAAACTCCCATTTTTAAACTAAATGTGCACTTTCATATCTATTATTGAGTCCTCAAGACAAGCTACAGTGGTAATATGACAGAGAAAGTAAGAGCCAAAGGTCACACGGCTTGTAAGTAAAGAGGATAACATAGTGACAAAGACAGGACAGAAAATAAATGTGCTTTCTCAAATCCTTTTTATGGAACTTCAAATCTCTGAGATGAAAAGAGACTTAGAGGTTATAAAGTTTAACTACCTCTAGGACACAAAGTCCTCAGCCTTGGAAAAGTAGGTTTGTGCCTTTAGACAGAAGGTCAACCTAATAAGAAAAGAATGAAGCTCACTTTTAAACTGAATGGCTTTACCCTTCCTAACCTCCTCTGTGTATGTGAGCCCAGACTCCTGAAGAAGACATCCACGGTGAAGTAAGAGGTGTCTGGCCCTGGTAGCAGAGACCACAGAAGACTTCCCCTATAGAAGGCTCTCGGTTGGAATCTGGAACCTGATGTAGCTCCAGGCTACGTCTCAGTCCTTGCCAGTCTATGCACCGAGAGTGCTGTTTCCGGTCCAAGCCATCCCGCAGGCCTGAATCCCCTGGGAGCAAGGCTCAGTGGGAAAGAATGTATTTCTAACATCCGTGTCACGGATTCAATTTCTTTCTCTGAATTTTCTCCCTGGGATGTGGATACTTCCACGCTGCCTCCCAGCAGGCCCCAAGGCGCAATGCTTTCCACCCGTAACTTGCCCACATCGCCACAGAGGCCTTCAGCCCGTGCAAGAGGCAGAAACTCACAGTCTCCTGGTGATTCATTGGCCTCTGGTCTACAGCTAGTGACACATCCTGACTCAAAAATGAAATTTGAACCTCCATTAAATCTAGGAGAACTGAGCGACATGAAAAGAAAATGGTGTGAGGGTGCAGGGGAGAGGACATTTCCTCTCCCCTCCAAAGGAGAGTCTTGGTCTCTGATGTCCTTCAGCATAGGGGTAAAGAGCAGGTTAGACTCCTCTGAATTCTAAAACCAACACCTTTGCCAGGGTCATTGTGCAGGCAGAGCTCTGAGCTTCAATGGTGTTGTGCAAAATTCCAGGAAAAACATAAACTTATATAAGGTCTTCTCCCCACCCTTAGGAAGTCTTTTGGGATCCCCCAAATCAGAACAGCACCTTCCACCAGGATCTCTGTTCTTCGCATTAACTCTTACACCAGACAAGGACCACCGCTTATATCCCGCAAAGTGAAGGTTCCTTAAGTCCAAGAACCAGGTTTTAAACATCTGTATCCACCAAGCTTTCACACATTCACTGGCACACGTTACATGCCAGTCAGTGTGACGTGAATATAGTCTTCCGGGGTGGTGAGAATTAAGAGGGATTTGAGGGATTGTGAGTGGGGACAGAGTGGGGGGATGCCCAGGTTTAACCACGTTCCCCTGGATTAGAGCCATGCTCAGCTGTGTAAATGGCACAGAGTGCTTCTTCTCTCTAGACTTGTCAAATCCAGGCACTGAAGATTCCATGTCTGTAAAATTAAGGAGCTGCTAAATGATTTCTGGAGGTGACGGGGACCTCTGCAGGGTGGGCAGAAAGAGTATGTCCACTCACTGCCCTCTGGCTGTTCCCACCCTAAATCTTCCCTTTGGAGGTAGGGTTCTCTCATCACTACATCTCTGGGGGCCTTTGTCACCAGGAGCTGAAGGACCTTAACTGGAGGACTCCTCAGCAAAGGTCTGCCCCTAGGCGCACTCCCCTCAGTAAAACTTGCACATCCTTCTGAACAATGAAAGCGTATTTTCTGGTCCCTAAATTCCTGAATAAACTTTTTTATCATTCTGAAAATTAGGACATAGGCCCAGTCTCAATTTTGAAGCCCTTAAATTCCCATAATGACATCTACAACTGCGTCCACCCCAAGGGAATATATTAATTCATCATCACTGGGAATAAAAAGTAATCAAAAGATATTGAGTGTCCTCTTACTGAGGCAAGAGAATAAGGCGTGGTAGATTGGCTGGGGAAGTAGGCATGGTTGGTTAATTACAAAATGCCCGGACGTGGGCACAGAACAGTTACCAAAGACCTGCACAAGGACTTCTCCCAAGAACTCCAGCAGGTTTTCCACAGGACAACCTGGACCTGACACCATCCTGAGGGACAGGAGATACGAACACTCAGATGCCACTGAGCTCACCGCCACTGTTCTCTCTCTCACACAGGGGTCCGCTTTCACGCTGCAGGGTGGACTTGTTTTCCTGCTATTGCTTGGCCCAAACTTACTCCTCAGAGCCTGTTTCCTTTCCTACCTTCAATAAATGTAAAGCCTTGCTGTCATTTATGCTTGTCTCTACCAAGTCTTTGCTCAGGAGAGAAAGAACCTAGAAACCACCTCTAGAAGTCCCTAGCATCCCAAAACTGGGTAACATTACCAGTTCTTTCCCTCTGTCAGCCTCCGATTGTTTACACCCTTTCTGTGTGAAGATTGTGCCCTTAACGGAGAAAATGAAAACCAAAATAGAAATTGAGGAAGTTTGGTTTATTTCTCTTGAGCACTGACATTCATCAGCTGTCCCAAGCACTGGACCTATGGCTCCTTTGATTTTCCTTTTGCTCTGGTCATCATTTTTAAATAGCTTGTTGTGTTTAATCTCAGCAGTTCATAAAAGCTTCATCTCCTTCTGCAATTCAGGAATTCTGAATCTCCTCCTACAAGAGTCTGCCGACCTTGGGAAGATTACTTCCTTCCACGTCCATACAGGTTCTTGGAAAGCTGAACTCAAGGACAGCTCTTAAGATAACCATGCGCTTCCAAAGGTAGTTTCCCTTCTCCTGCCTCAGACTCATTTGCAGTTGCACGGTGACAATGATCATTCTTAGGCTTTTCCAGGCTTTCACACCTATTTCCACTTTGAGAGCCCTGGATTTACATCCAATTTTCTATGCTGTCTGCACCATTAAATCCAAGAAAGGTATCAGAGTTTCCATCCCTGTCTCCTATCTAAGACTATTTCTATCATTTTCTCATCTTCAAAATCAGGTATTTCTCATTGATAAAGCTTTAGCCTATAGGCTGAAGAGCTTTCCCAAATTAAAACAGTATCTGTATCTGGGAAGGTAGGAAGAACTGAGGAAGGAGAATGAAGGAAATCTCAACTTTATTTATAATGCAGTATTTCTTTTGTTTATTACATTGTTGTTGATTATCATCAGTACTTTCTAATATTCTTTTCAAAATAAAATATTTAGAAATAGAGTAACAATTCCCTTTACTACTTCCTTACTCTTCTAAGACAGGAAATTGTAAAGTAATACTAGAGTTTATCCAGTATTGTACTTCTTCAGACATTCTGACTTCTCCTGACATATCTTGGGTATATGTCTCCAAAGACCCAGCCCTCTCTCCCTGTGTGATTGCCTGTCTTCATTTCTAGTCCTCTTGCCATTCATTGTAATTCTATCTTTGTTTCTGGCTTCTTTTGTCTTGCTTTATGCTTTGTTCCTGTCTAGGAGATTAGGAGTCCTTTGCTCTTTCTGATACCTGATTTTACTCAGGGCCCGTGTAGTACTGACCAACTTTTCTTTGTGATCAACCTGAGAGCAGATTTACAAGAAAAATTAATCCTGCCTGTTATGGTTTGTGTCTGGATGCCCCCCAAAATCTCATGTAGGCGTGGGGCAGGCTTCTAGAGCTTATGATTGATTCATGGTTTGATGTTGGGATTATGGGTGTGAGTGCTGCACCCACCCTGGGGCAGGTTATTTGCATACAGTGTAAGGGAGGAAAAGAGGCTTGTTCTCTGCTGCTCCTCCCTTTTGCTCTTGCTGCTTTTGCTGTTTTCTGCTGCCATGAACTGTTGCCCTCTGCCATGTGCCACTCTGCCTTGGAGCCAGCTGGGTATAGACTGAAACCTCCACAAACTGTGAGCTAAATAAACCTTTCCTTTCTTAATTTTAGGCATCAGGCATTTTGTCTCAGCAATGAGAGAAAAGTCACCGAGACACTGCCCCACAGCCTGTTATCTGGGGAGGCTACAAGAGACCAAAGAGCACCTGCACCACATGTTCGCCTTAGGGAGGAAAATGACAGAAGAAAGAAGAACTAGAAGAGCACAAAGACAGGCTTGACCACCTTCAGGGTTTTCTAATGTCAGTTCTATGTAGGACACATGAAATAGGAGCTACATTAACAAAATTCATGAATTTATGTGCAAGGTTCATAGCAAGTTCAGCCTACCTCAGCAGATGAGCACAGAGAGCTTGCAGGCACACAGGAAGTAAACTTCAACGGTTAGACACAATGAAGGAAGCACCTAAATTGCTTCTCTTCTAAAGCTTTTAAATACTCTTTGACTGCCATAAATCATAGAGAGCAGGCATTCAGGAAACTGCAGGAAAGACAAAAAGGAAAGTCCTTCTTTAGGCCCAGCATTTCATGAATGTGTGAAATAAATGGTAGAATCAGAATTTAGACTGCAGTAATAAAGGGAACGACAACTCTGTTCCTTAAATAGACCATGGGCGGACAATGAGCATTCTGCACAGTTGGTATAAACCCTGAGTTCAGTTAGATGAAGTGACCAGGTGGGTATATACTTTTTAAGTCAGCTTGGTACTCAGAAGATAACAGAGCTAGAGAACTAAAACCAAGCATCATCAGAAAAACCCTTCCTCATCACTCCTAGATCAGGATTTCACTAGTATACTACAGAACATACTTTTTTCTCTCTCTCCCTCTTTTTACAGTATCACCAAAACCAGAACTGTAGTATTCTGGTTTTATTTTATTTAGAGTATTTTTTATTTTTTTATTTTATTTAGTGTATTTTTTTATTTTTTGATGTATTCTCATGCACATTAACTATGTTTTTGAATAACTGCCTAACAAAATTTTCAAGGTTTTTTTTTCTATTGTATGGTTCTGCTTCTGTCAGCTTATCTTGCTATAACCCTTGCTGAATTCAGCATAAAATCATTTTGGGAGGATGTAGTGAAGAATTACCTGAAATCAACTCCATTGATAATTGCTATGAAAAATCTATGCTGAGAAAGAGAAACTCAGCTCAGTCACCTCAGAATACCTCTGGATTGTTAACCCAGACAAAGCTGCATGAGATATGGACAGAATACAAAAATTTCTAGGATCCAGTTTCCACTGGGATGGCATTCACAAGATAATTGGAAAAGAGGAATTATTATCACCTGAAATGAAAAATGATAATGAGCCAAGATAACAATTGAGATATCTTGAGACAATATGTGATTTATTGGGATTGCATTATTAGAAAATGGACAGACAGATTTTAAGGATGGACAGTGAGGTATATTTGCACTGCACAAACATGAAGCAGCATGCATGCGTTTAAGTAGTGGCTATAAGATTTCCCCTTACTTTACATAGTTTTAGGACTTAAGAGATCCCAATAGTTATTTAGATGCATTTCATTAGGTATCCATAACAGCCCTGTATACCAGAAAAAAAGGTCAATATTATCTCCTTTTTATGAGAAAACTAAAGATCAGAGTCAAATTCTTCTGACTTCTACTCCAGTGCTCCTTCAAGGACAAAAAGATCAAAATAATTTGACAACTTTCTGGATTAATTCTCTAGGCTTTATTTCAAACTTCAATACTTAAGGTCAAAAAGACACACAAACTTTGATTCAGGAAACTTGAAAAATAATTAGGAGTTGCAGGTACAAGATATAAAGCACAAATGTTCTGTAAATTATAAAATGCTGTCAAATATTGGTGGTTGGGTTCTACTGGGCACCACTGGGCCAGTTCTGGAACCCAGAGATGGAAATGCCATTTCAGTCCCCACTATGGCCCAGCCAGTGAAACATCCCAGCCCCGCTGAGCCAGGCGTCCAGACCCTTCCTCCATCAGTTCCTTATGCCGCCAAAGCCAGGGTAGAAGAGAGGAAATTGCAGCCCTCTCATTTTATGACCTTGATTTTGTGGTTGAGGGATTTAAAACAGCCAGCTTCACTGGGGAGGCTGGGTGCTTTGGAAAGCCTTCTCTCATGTTTCAGAAAACATGCTCCTAATATGGCACCGTCTCCACGGAAGTGATGAGGACAAGGCCTGGCGGCTGAGCTTTCAGGCCACCCTTCCTCATATCTGAGGTGAGGGAAGCCAGGGACAGGATCTGCGCAGACCCAGCCTCAGCGGGTTCAGAGCCTTAAGTATTACATAGGTCATACAAGCTTAGTGTTAAGACAGAGGACAAATCTAAGTTCAAATACAGATTCTCACACTGGGTAGCTGCACAGTCACTTGCAAATTACTTAACTGAGCCTCAGTTTCCTCCTCTGTTAACAAGAGAATACTAATAATTCCTGCTTTATGCCTTTTCTACAGGGACACACTGATATAACATGGGTTACTTAGCATAGCACCTATGCAGGATCCTTGTAACTGTTGCTATTATTGTAGCAACTATAACCCATGGTTATTAAGAACAATATTCCAGTAAACTAGTCAGTGCTGAATGAATGAAAGACCTAAGTGACTTTGGGTCCAGGATCTTTGGGTCTGATTGCTCTTCCCTCTTTGGAATAGTTAGGACAGCCGGAAGGAAGAAGGCTTAGGAAGCAGCCCCAGTGGCAGGAGGTTTATTTCCTATATGTGTGCAATCTTCACCCACACTATTACACTGCCCCTTCATTTACACATCAGAAGAGCAGGTCTAGGCAGAGCCCACAGTCTCAAACCTGGTCAGTGACTAATTAAACACCAGCAAGTGTGACTGTAAAACCCAGCTCTGTCTATGATGCCCCAGAAGCCTAACCCAGTCCATGGAAAAGCTCATGCATGAGCTTTTGAATGAGCTCATCAGTCTGGAATGTTGGATTCTAGTTGTTTGCCCTAACTGGGTGCCCTTGGGCAAGACACCTTGCTTCTGGGGACCCAGGATTCCTCATCTATAAAACAAGACAAAGGCCTTGAGGACCACTAAGGGTTCAACATGTCTGCATTCTAGGAGCATCTGATCCTGAGCAGTGGTTATAGGCCTAGCACACAGGGAGAGAACTGTCCCCTCTCTGAGGACCCCTCATCTATGGAGCACTGGGCCTAGGTGTAGAATGTATAAGGCACCTTGACCCCATTACATCAATGCTTCCCAGCTCTGTCACTTCACTGTTTTCCCTCCCCTTCGTTTTCTCCTTTCTCTCTCACACCTAGGCTCACAATTCTACCAGCTGGGATGAATGTTCACGCCCCTCTGCTGTGTGACACACTCACCCACAGTGGACCATGCTGATTTAATAGTGTCTCTGGGGTAACATTAAGTCACATTAACTGCTATTTATTTCCTTTGAGATTCTGATATTAATACTTCAAATCCTGAAATGTCCTGGGGCTAAGGAAATCATGTCTTTCATGTTTGGCCTAAAGATACTGTAAGCCTTTCACCCAACCCCACCTCCTTGGCCACATAAAGACTCGGGGCAAATTGCTGGAGAGACCTCTCAGACTGCACACACCCTGATGCCCTCAGAGGTGGCAACTGTAGCCTCTAGCTTTCTCCATGAATCTAAACTACTTCAAAACCTAGGGTCAGGCAGGCATGACTGTTCCTGCATGTAGTCTCAGCACTTGACGAGGCTGAGGCAGGAGAATCACACACTTGAGACCATCTGGGCAACTTGGTGAGATCCCACATTGAAATAAAAAGAGGCTGGAGATGTAACCCAGTGTTACAGCCCTTGCCTAGCATGTCCAAGATCCTGGGTCCATTCTCTAGTACTACAGGGAAAAAAACTAGGGTCCCATCTTCACTGTGAGCAGCAATGTATTAGGAGTGCTAGGGAGACTCACACACAACTACCTACGAAGTTTGCCATCTGAGAACATTCCACCAGTATCCTAGACCTCCCTGTGGCTGACGAAGCTGGTGGTGCTAACTATTCCAGCACCAAGAGTAACCTGATGGGAAGGGAGAGAGAGAGGGGAGGGGCTTATCCCAAGAACACCTCCCAAGGAGACAGATGTAACTCATGCTGCCCCATCACGTGGACACTAAAAGCATACTCCTCCCACTCCCAAAGTCACATCCTGCCCTCTTCACTTAAGAGATGTGTGACCTCAGGAAAGTTGTCTGACCTCTACCTGAGCTCCTGATCTATGAAATGGGCAAATCATTTATCACACAGGGTTTAGGTAAGTGAGAGCTATAAACCCAAATTTATTTCTGCCAAGTGCTGGAATTACAACCATGCGCCACCACACTGGGCAGAGAAATTTAAATTCTTTTATATCAAATCTTCTTCTTAAATATATGTTGAGATTCTCACACTGTCCTAGGTGAAGAATTTTGGCTCTCTTTAAAATGAACAAGATAGGCATATTGGCTAGGAACTATACAGCGGTATAAAACAAGTAGTGACCACAGGGTTGGTGGCTGGTCCCAGTCTGAGGAGCAGGGCTGGGGGCAGAGGCCCACAGGGGACATGGGCTACAGATCTACTTTGGAAGGTCAGACACTAAGATGACTGCTGCTGAACAGAGAGCATCTGCTGCACAACACCCTCCTGGCTAGAGAGCAGCGGGCCAATCTCCACAACCATGGGGTGGGTTCGTGCATCTCTCACCCTTATTCCTTGTCCCCTGTCCTTTGGTGCTGCTTCAGGTCTCACTGGCCCAGATAGCACCTAGAGCCAGCCAGTCACTTCTCAAGAGAGGCTTAGAGGAAGCCGCTGATCACTAAAATTCCTCGGCTATCTTCTTCCAGCCTTCATGGGCACAGTTAGGAGGAGGGCAGAGATGAGCGCATGGAGAAGTAAGAAGACAGGTGACAGTCAGCGGCTGTCACTCCTCCACAACCTAATATGCTGGCTTCTTGAAAGGTTCAACAGCAGCCATCCGGAAACAGTCTGAAAATCAGAGATGAGGCTCCCAGGGAACTGGGAACACGGGAAGACACAGAGAAACAAGAGCTGATTCTTTCCCACAAGGGTCAATAAGAAATTCATGGTAGAATGTCCCTGAATGAAAGAAGTAAAGAGCTGATGCATCAATGGATTGCAGTTACTCCAGCTGTTTTCTCGGATAATTAATGCCAGAGGCCTGCTGGGGGACTAGTAGAAGGAAATCAGCATGGGTGTTCTAGGGATCTACAAGGACTTGTCTTGGATCCACTTCAGCCCAGAGCAGAAGCCACGACGTTCACACATTTAAGAAGTCCCACAGAAGGAAACCCCCAAAGAAGAGGGCAAGTGGAGCTCTTTGACTCTAGGATAGTACGCACCAGAATTATTTCTTGCACTGCCCTATGTTCAACAACCACAAAAACGTGCTCACTCCAGAGAGGCATGAGGCAGATGCCTGTATTCTCAGCATCCTGCGAGGCTGAGTCAGGAGGATCACAAGTTGCAGCCCAGCCTGGGCAATTTAGCGATTTAGCAAGTCCTTGTCTCAAAATAAAAACTATAAAAGGGCAGCCTTCAGTGTGAAGGCTCTGGGTTCATTCCCTAGAATTACAAAGAAAAAGAAAGGGAGAGAGAAAGAAGAAGGAAGGAAGGAAGGGAGGGAGGGAGGGAGGGAGAAAGGGAGGAAGGAAGGAAGGAAGGAAGGAAGGAACGAACGAACGAACGAACGAACGAACGAAGGAACAAAGGAAAGAAGGAAGGAAGGAAGGAACAAAGGAAGGAAGGAAGGAAAAAAGAAAGATAAGCTTGTTCTGTGAGACTGGCTAATAAAAATGATAATCTAATCTCATCATGTCCAGAAATGTCCAAAATAAGACAAAAGTTTTATTTGGCCCTAGACCAACTCTAAAAACCCATAATGTTTAATCCCAGCACCGTTACTCACTCATGGGTACCCAGGGAACTTTACAGCACAAGCCCCTCCTGGTGATGGAACCACTGCTCTCTCTGCCCTTCTCCATGACTCTACCCCGCCCCTGCATCCCTTCTACCTCATATGCTGAGCATTTCTGGCTCTTTTCCTTTCACTATTCCTAATTCCAACAGCCGTTGGGTCTTGCTATTTCTTCTTAGGACATTTAGTTTGCACTTGATTTTCCGTCATTATGGCTACAAGCCTAGCCCAGGCCTACATCCCCTGGCCCCTGACTGGACCTCTCTTGCACCTGTCTCTTCCCTCCAACACTATTTGCATGCAGTGTCCCGCCCATCTTGCTAAATGCAGATTTTTCATGCCAGTAGTTCCCTGACCCTGTCAAGCCTTGGCTTCCCCTAATCACACTGAACTTGCCATTTGTTCCATCTCCAGTGTTCCGATCTCTGGCACTTTCTATCCCTCCCAACAGAGCTGTGCCTGATCTTCAGGGCTGGCTCAGGGGCTCCCTGTACTGTGAAGCCTTCTTTGACTCTCACAGGAGCCAAAGTTCGGTTACTTCACTCCCTCCTTTTATATCACAGGTCATATTTTAGCGTCTAAGTGAGAGCTATAAACCCAAATTATTAACTGTTTACCCATCTCTTTCAACCTCCTTCCCAACAGCTGCCTCCTTGGACAGAGCCTCACAAGAGTAAACCCTGGATAAACACAGGCTGGTTCATCCCCCCAATCATTCCCAGCATGTTTATATGCCCACAGAGCATGGTTACTGTTCATCCTAACCTTTCACAGTCGCGTCTGATCCCCCTATCCACCCTTCAAGGCTCATCTCTGTTTCTAAACCTCTGCATGGGATCTTAAGGTGGAAAGTACTGTCATATCAATTTCATCCCCTGCTTGGATAGGGTTACCCTAGATTTGTAGGTTAGGGAATCTGACTTTGTAGTGGATCTGATCAGAGCAGAGCATTTAACAAGCATTGCAAAATAGCCTCATGGACAAGTGTGGAGCAACCTGGGCTAAATACCAGAAAGAACAAGACACTTAATAACTAATTGAATTCTGTACCCAAAATGTGGGGGCCTCAGTCCTGTATCAAAGCTATTCAACAAATATTTATATAGCCACATTTTATTAATGGGTTAAATAAATGTAGGCAAGGCATGCTTAGTATACAAGTAATGAATAACAAATAACTCCTGCCCAAATGAAAGAGGGACAGGAGTAGCCACATGATTCGTCAGCAATAGGTTTAAAAGAATCTAAGTGTTTTAACTGACACTGATCTCAATATGTCATAATAGCATAATAGATGTA
Source organism: Chinchilla lanigera (assembly GCF_000276665.1). Taxonomy (NCBI): domain Eukaryota; kingdom Metazoa; phylum Chordata; class Mammalia; order Rodentia; family Chinchillidae; genus Chinchilla; species Chinchilla lanigera. The sequence continues at coordinate 18,526,626 of NW_004955435.1, read as the reverse complement.
GAAGGAAAGAGGGAATAAAGGGAGGGAACAAATTACTCAGAGTGACATAAATGGAAGCCGAGCAGAGCCACCCAAAGTTTTATGGCACAATAGTGAGGTTAATGAATGATACTGTGAAAAATAGCTCTGTGGTCGAATAACTTTGAGATGCTAGAGTAGGTAAAGGCAGAGGTCGGTGCTCAGATCCTTTAGTACTCTGGCACACATTCTGAAATCTCTGAGTGGGAGATACTGGTCTCCAAGAGGGAGACATTGGTCTGCAGGATTTCCCAAATATACTTGATTGTAAAACTCATTAAATACCCACCCTTGTCCCCTGCTGGGATGAATGAAACACACTTTGGAGAACACTAATTCAAAGAAATTCTGCTCCATGGGTTAATCACAGCTCATCTAGAGTGCAGTATGCACACCAGGAACCTCAAAGGAGAGAACCAGAGATCAGTTGGGCAGAATTAGCAAAAATTGTCAGGTTGGCAAAAGGATGCAAAATCATAACATCTGAGGAATGTTGGAGAAATTTACATCCTCTGTCTGGAGAAGAACTGACTTGGCAGGGGAGGGGATGGACACAGAAAGTTGGGGGCTTGATCACTATAATTAAATATGTGAAGATCTATCACATCAGGAAGGAATTAGCCTTGTGTGAACATAAAGGATAACACTAGGATCAAAAGTTGGAATCCTCAGTGAGTCATCGTGGAAGTTTCTTTCATATGTATTCCTTTTGGCCGAGATTCTGGTGCAGTCCTTACAGCTCGATTAGGAGTAATGTCTTCTCACATTTCTGATTCCCTTGTTTTCCTTTCCTTTTAGCCCAGCATCAGAAATTGAGTCACAGGACACTTGAAGTCCATCTGGATAGTGTGAAAAAAGATGAGTTCATGGGTGAGTCCCAGCCAGCACCTTCAGGGGAAGTCGAGAGTCAAATCAGGAAGAACAAATAGTAACCCCAAGTCTGAAGAGCAGGAGACAATAAATAGAGCTGGGCCAAGAATCAGGCCCAAAGAGAAAAGTACTGGCATGTGTAGAGGTCATGAACCTGGTCCAGATCATTGCTGTGAAGAGCAAGATCTGCAGGGAGTTGGGATACTAGATGTCGGACTGGCACAATTTGGAATGACAAGAGGTCCCAGAACAGCCAAGATAGGCTGCAGGAGGAGTCCTTCTTAGCCTGTTCTAGGGAAATAATCTGCCACAGGAAACAAGAGTTATATGTCACCCAAATAAACACCATATTTTGAGAAACTTTGCAAATCTCCTTCTCAAGAGTAGTATTTTCCCTTGTTTTGAATGTCTTCAACATTTATACTTACTAGTCCAAGCTCCTCATTTCACAGATGAGGAGGAAGCCCCAAGAAAAGAGAAAAAATGCACCACAGTGACACAACTTGATAGGTTAGGGGAGGGCACAAACAAGAGCCTCTGGATGATCCACCCCATTTTTGTTCCTTTGTTTTCACTGTGATGCCCAGTACAATGATCAGTTTTCAGTTGTGCTCCATGAGTGTTGGTTAAAGGAAATAAAGATGTCATTGTGCCATTGACTTCTCTCTTTACATAGCAAGGATGAAAGACTAGAAAGCCAGGGAAGCTCCTGCTCCAGGTATAGGTTGATATCTGTATATGGAACTGGGGAGTGAAAGGCACCTAGCGTGGGCATCTTCCCCACGACTGTGCTAGCAGAGGTGTTGAACCAAGAAGGCCCTGTGAGCCCAGACAGACAACATCAAATTCTGAGGTGATGCTGAAGAAGTGCTCTGGAAGTCTTTGGTCCCCAGCTGCCTATAAATATAGCATCATTTTCAGTTGAAATATGGGCTATGGGTTTCTCCTTTCCTGGCATTTGGGAACTCCCTGAGGCCCCCAGAGTTGTGCCGCCAGAAAAGATCATTAACTCCCACAAACTCAGGGGTAAGTGCTGCTTCCTCAGCCAAAGCTCATAAAATTTCAAACAGAAACCCTTCTGAACCCAGGAAGATCAGCCTCGTTGACAAGAAACACATGGGCAGGGCCAACACATGGAATGCATTTTGCTCCAAACAGCTTCTTTTGATGATGTTTCCAAGGGTTGAGACCACAGCTCTCTGCACCTTCGTGGCAAGTGATCAGCTCTTGTTTCTCTAGGGTTTGGCATCCAGCTGGAGCCCTAAGTCTCAGAACTGCTGACTCTCAATGGCTTCATTGTCCTCAAGCGCAGTCCCTAACCCTGTGGGCACAAGCACATTGCACATTGTCACTATCTCCACCAGAGCATTTCCACCTCCGCCACAGACTCGGCGTGATAGGCGTGGGCCCTCAGCCTTCGGGCAGGCATTCTGCCACGGAATGCTCATCCTGGCTTCATGGAGCACTGTGCCACTCTGTAGTGGGGACTCCAGGCCTGAGCTGCATGACTTCTTCTTCAGCAACATCCTGACAGATCCCATCACCTTCAGCTAGTCTTTGCAACCTCCCTCAGTTGTCTTTACTGCTCTCATTTCCCATGGGCGGCCCATTCCAAGCCCCAGAACTTGTTTACCTGTCCCTTCATCAGCAAGAGGCCCTGTGTAGGTCTTTCTCCCAAGCTAAAACGGTTTGCCTCCTTCCTATCCTTCCTCTTCTCCCTCAAGCGCTTCTCTAGCAAACCTTCTTCAATGGACCTCTCCTTTGTATTTTTTTATTTCATTCATTCCCTTGTTTGCTTGTTTATTTTATTTAATGCCAGATTTCAAAAGAGGAAGACTATGTCTGTCATATTCTCATTCCATTGAAAACCCATGCAGAGGCCTAGCAGGGCTTTCTCAGGAGCAAAATGATCCCCATTCTACCTACTAAAGCCAGGAGTCTAGGTCATTGCCTTTTTATTCCCTTCTTCTTCCTCAGCCTCAACTCTTTCAGGCTATCACAGTTATTCGTATTGAGGCAGATATACCTTGAAGACATATGGCAGGTTTATCTTCTAGAAATGTCTTCTGTTTCACCGTAGTTCACAACTGCCGGCAAATGATGGATGAGTAGAAGAATGGAAGCTGGAAGACAGATGCGTGGGTTAAAGAAATAATTCGTGATTTCTCCCAGCCCCTGGACTTTATCAAATGTTACTTTCCTGTGCTGGAGGCAAGACTCTTAAGTACCAAATAAAATAATAAAGACTGGTGCCTTTCTCTTGCCATAAAGCCAGTCGGTAGTTCTGCTACGTGAAAATGTACAACCTTCAAGGTACAAATAATAAAGTATTTTCTATTCTGAGCACAGAAATCAGTGTTCTTTGTCCTGGCCCTGTTCTGTGCCTGGTCAGCATACTCAGTAAGTCTGTATCTGTCTGCTTTTCATCCCTGGGACACAATACCTAACACTAACAATTTACATGGAGAGAGGTTTATTTGGTTCATAGTTTAAGAAGATTCAGTCCAAGGTAGGCTGGTTCTGCGGCCATAAGGGTGTCAGGGGGGTGGAGGGGGGCCTGGCAGAGAAAAGCTGCTCAACCCATGGTGACCAGGAAACAGAGAGAGAGAAAAAGGAACCAGGGATAAGAATACATCCTTCCAGATCATGCCCCCAGTGACCCACATACTCCAACAAAGCCTCACCTCCTAACAGCATATGAAGTCACCAGTGGACTAATTCACTGAGGCATACAGCACCCTCATAACCCAGTCACCTTCCAAAAGCCCCACCTCTGAATGCATGACACACTGTGGGAAGACTTTAGCTCTAAACCATGGCAAAGGCTGAGGAGACCATCTCCTTAACTAACTCTGCTTCTCCCGGGCACCACGAGTCACTGTCAGATCCCCACTAATACCGACCCAAATCCTCTCATGCCTCATTTTACCCTGCTTGATGCATTTCTAGCAGCAATCAGACATGTTCATTTTAAATAGTTTCATATTGGCTTTTTTTTTGAGAATGAGGAGGAATGTGAGCAGAGAAATTGAACATCAGATGTAAGCCATCTATCCAACCACAGAGAAGAGCAGAGATTTTTTTTTAAAAAGCCCCTGCCCAGAGGGCTTTCAGTGTAAATTAGACACATAGAGAGAGTGTAACAAGACAGGGCAGGCAACCATAGGGAGACAGGTGGCAGCCGGGGATAACTGTCTTTGTTTCTGGCCAAGACAATCTGTCACCTGCTACCTTCGAGGCAGCTCAGGGGAAAGCTCAGAGAAGAGATTAAAAGAGGGCACAGAAGTGACGAGTTACTTCCAATAACAGGTAGACACGGAAGGCACTGCTGAGGAAGTAGAGACACTTTGCTTCTGGGAGAAAGGCAAAGAGAATATCGGTGAAAGAGCTCCCTACCTCACCAGGGTGTGGGAAAAAGACAGGTATAAGAACCCAACAGGGCATAGCCAGTACTGGGCCCCAGGTGTGCTGTGGGCTTGGATGTGTTCGTTTATTACAGTGCTGAAACCTTGTGTGTAGTGACATCTTCCAGCCTTGTCCTTGCCATAACCCTGCAGCATCCTCTATAAATTCCAGTGCAAGACTCCAAGATATCTTAGCCCAGCACATCTTATCACATCAGAATCAATGCAATATTAAATCCCAGACTTTGTAGAATGTCTCATAAAGCTCTTGTAACACACAGCCCATGCTCAAATTTCTCAACAAGAAATTGCCACTCCCGAGACAATTCTATGGATATGCATGTTCAATACATAAGTCAAGAAGGATGGATTTTAATCCTCTCACTACAAGAAATTAGTTACACCATCTTGAGGCATGATATTAGAAGAGAGTGTTGAGAACAAGTAGAATAGCAATCTGTCCAACATGAGACTCTACGCTGACTTCTCTGAGGAGACAATGGGGATTTTCTGCAAACCCACATGCCCACCCTCCCCTGTGAACTGCACCCACCTCTTCCTAGACTAGCATTCACTTTATAAAATAAAAAGGGATACAAAGGAGGACAAGGGCCTTGGTTCCCCTTACTAACATTCTTTCTTCAGCTAGTCACTTCTACTGCCATTTACTAAACCATGACTATGCCAATGACACAGCAATAAATGACTCTGCTCTTTGAAATGGAGCTCTTTGTAGCTTTCCCTTTGTTCAGTGATTTTAAAACTTGTTTAACGTGGGCTTTTCTTTAGACAGTCTGCAGGGGGAAAAGGAAGAGATTCACAAAATCAGACTGTTTCGATGAACGCAAACTGAAACATTAAAGGCTGACTTTTCAGGAGACACAGCAAAAGCTGGGACCCAGAGGAAGGCAAAGGCCATTCTTGGAGAGGAGGAACTCTAATCTATGAGAAGGTGATAGCTTGGGCCCTGTCCAAGTTGCCCCATGGTGTGGGACATGGGTAGTGGCCAGACAAGGGGAAAGGGGGCGTTCTCCCTGGAAGTACCCAGCCCCAGATTGTCAGGAGCCAGAGACTGGGCTGGACACTGGACCCAAGTCCACAATTCCTGGACTGTGGGGAGAACATAAAACAGGCACCTGAGCCTGTGGTGCTCTCCCAGCATCTCCTGCCGTGAACGGGGAACCTTTGGGACAAGCCCTGATGTGTGTAGTGAAAGCTGTCTTTCTGGAATTGCAAGTAGATTAATGGGGTTGAGTTTTATAGAAAACATGTTTCCAAACACATTAGCCACAGGCCAAACATCTCCTCAGAGGAGCTTTATTTTTAGAAGAGCTTTAAAAGTATTTCCTTTATAGTACCTGAGACTAAAATCAATCCCTGTGATTATCTGAAACTCCACTCACTATAAAGCTTCTGGGAGTGGACGCCCCTGAGACAGACCCTCACCAGAGCGGCATTACATGCTTAGTGAGTGTGAGAGGAAACGCACGTGAAAACTGGGAGTGGAGCAGGTGGGAAGTCCTCAGTCGTACTCATCCAGCCCCTGCTTACAACGTTGTCTGACTGAAACTGCCAGATCAGAGAATCAAGTTCCTATTTGGGTTTGTCACAATCTTGGGCAAGTCACAACATTTCCAAGTTTCAATTTTTCCCATTCATATAGAAAGGATTGCAAAGCCTTATTTCCTTCCTAACCCAGAAATTGCTTTCATATCTGCAAAGACACACCTGTGATTCCTCCAGCTTCCCTAAAGGAATATACCTTCAAGAATGGATATGAGTCGGGTCATTCCAGGAGTTTTTACACATTAGGAGGAAAATATTTTCATCATTTCTGTTCTGATCTTTTCAACAAAACTGTAAAGTAGTAGCATAGACAAGGAGGTTGGGACTCAAAGAGATTCTGTATTTTCTCAGTCCTGGAACTGCTAAGTGATAAAATGGCACAATTCACTTTTTTCTACTGAGGTGATTCCCCAACACATTTTCCTGTTGAATTCTGTGACTAGCTGCAGCTAAGTCTGTCTCAAGAGCTTAGGACTGAATAATAATCACAATAGCTGTTACCAACTGAGATGCTGCTAAGAGTCACGTGCTGGGAGCTATGCACATTAAATCCTTACAGCTCCGTAAGCAGGTACTCTTGTCTTCCTTTTATAGATCAGTAAGGCTGTGGTCCATTGTCTATGAGCAAGGATGGAGGAAGATTTTAAACCTATGCTGTGCCACCTTCTTCCCTAGGATCTGGAAAGAAAAAATTTCAGCAGATAACCTTGGGAAAATCGTATGGCCCTCCTAAATAAACATCCCTGGAGTCTCAGGGACTTCAGCTCAGGGAGCCTTTATCATGATCAGATCTTTAATCTCATCCACATCTATGTGCTGCTGACAGTGAGATATTAGAAGATATAGTGAGCCTCCCTGAAGACTTCTTACATGCATAGAAATCTCACATATAACCTGAGGAAGTGAGACCTTGCTGATCTCCATCTTAGAATGCAACACAATGCTGTATTTATAAAGCACTTATTCATATGGCTACTAAATATATCATCTTCTTAGTGGTGTTATAATCTTATGGGGAGCAGAGCTCATGGTTCCCCATCTTCTCCCCCTTTACCCCAGGAGATCGTGAAGTGGATCATCCGTATATGTGGCTGGGCTAGTGGATTGTAGTGCAGCATGTTTAAGAGCGGCTCCAGCCTCCCTGTCCAGAAATTCCCACAGGACTGTACGTGGACAAAGGAGAAAGGGGCATGAAACTGCATTTTAAAAGAGTCCATTTAAAAAGAGGCAAGGGATAGACCATCCCGACAAGCCAGGGGATTCAACTCTACACTCAGCCCAAAATGATCAACACCAGAAGCAATGTGAAAAAACCAAGAGGATTTCTTAATAAGAAGAAAAACTTCTGCTTCTTAAGTAGCAAAACTGCAGCAATAAAATGTCTCCCATTCTAAGTAGCAAGTAGAAAGTAAGCATTTCTGGCAGGTGTAGAAGAACTTCCCCAAGTAAGGTGTCATAACACACATGCTTCTCGGGGCACGCTAGCCACAGCTCTCATAAGACCATCTGTACAACCCCAGGACAGTCCCCTCCCCAGGAATAGTCCCCTAAATCAATCAGATTCCCAGATGCACTTGCGTCACCAGTTCCCTCAGAAGGCAAAGCTCTTTCTCAGGGAGCTTAGAACCTGCTTTACATATAGAAGCCTCTTCCACTCCCATACTGGTAAGAGAATAAATAAAAGGAATAGAAGTGTAACCAAGGGCTTGCGGCAGATTAGATTTGAAAGAATCATCCAATGCAGTCAGCACTTCCTAATAGCTGTATGATTTTATTATTCAACAAACTTTCCATTCTATTTGTCATCGCAGAGTGACATCCTCCCACTCTCCCGTACCTACAGATCCCAAAGAGTGTGCTAGCACCTGTCACTAGTTAGTGAGAATTTAGAGAGTGCTTATGCACTGCAATATCAGTCAAAGCAAATCTAATATAATTTTTTTTTTTGGTTTTTTTCCAGTACCAGGAATTGAACTCACAACCTCGCACTTGCCAGGCAAGTGCTGTGCCCCTGAGCTAAATCCCCAGCCCAAAGCAAACCTAATATAAACTTGTTATTCAGCTCTCCTCTCCTCTGTCTTTCTCTACACACACACACAGAGACACACAGACACACACACGCACACACACTCTCTCTCCAAAGCTAATTCTCTGTGATTTGGGGGTTTTCCAGAGCTAGGGATTATCCACATTCCTGTTCCTCTGGAGTCTATACTGTGGCCCATTCTGTTTTCCAGTTTAAAGGAGCAGGCCTGACATCTCGCCCCGTGGTTCTGTTAAAAGGAAAACCAATGGGAATTTCACAGGATTGAACCCAACACTCAGCAGCACAAATCTGGGATGTGTTAGAGATGTGAAAACAGCTCCACATTTGCATGGCGCCTTCCCTTCTCCAAGCTCCGGCTGCATGAGAGACTTTGCACTGGGGACTTCATCAGCAAAGCAGAGTCCTATCCAGCCCATCAGCCCAGGCTTCCGTGCCTAATTCCCTTTGAGCACAGAAGGCCCCCTTGGCCTTCTGCAGGCAGGTTGGACCACATCCCTTTAGCTTTCTGGACTTCTCTGTTCCAGGCCAAATTCCAAGCTGATAAGCAGAACTCCACTAGTTTCCCTTCTCCACAAAATTTTAAATGGGAGATGTGTTGCTCTTTACCTCCTGCCTCATCCTCTCCACTGATCCATAATAGTTTGCCATTTCTCACATGCGGCAATGCCCTGCAGTGGCCTGGATGACTTGCCGACTGGCTGTCCTGCTCCAGTAGGTGTACTGGACTGGCAGCACTGGCGGGAGGCATCTTGGGATGGGTCTGACTCAGAGCGGTCTCTCCGGTAAGGTGGGGCTGCTGAGTGCACTGCGGGGCTCCTTTTCACCTCTCCAACTGTGGGCTGCTCCTCACTCCTTGAACTTTTTCTTCTTCCCTAAAGAATCTCATCTTCAAAACTTTGGCGTTCGGCGCTAAGGAAGGGATGGGCGTTACTCCCCTGTCCCTAGACTTACTAACCACAGACAACAGGGGAGAGGAGACATTCCCTCCCTGTTTGTGGGAGATGAATGTACGCATGCATCGTTCTGTTCTCTCTCCTTGGAAGGCAGGGTTCTTTTTTGGTTTGACCTCCCAAAGGAAGTGGCTATTTTAAACTAGCCTGAGGGAGAGGAAGATAATTGACTATTCTTGTTGTCCAAAAAGAGAATGAGAATATCCCGAAGGTGAGAGGCCTCTGTGGCTGATTTGAATACATACTTTAAGTTTTACATTGAAGCAGATTCTTTTCCCATACGATTTCCATAAATGTTTCTTTTCTTTATTTATATTTGAATGAAGAGCTATCCTCCTAGACTCTACTGTTAGTGATTCCCGGAGTTTATTAAAATGTCTTAAAGTTAAAAATACACAGAACTCACCCCAAGAGCATTATTAGTGCCCAGTCACCTGAAACATAAGCAAAGCTGTGAGCTAACTCTCTCCGGCACTTGCCGCTGCTGCATTCACTTTGCCTGTCTCCCCATCTCGGGCTCCCACTAGAGACTTCCAGGCAGCCTTGGGCAGCCAAAGTGCCACAGCCCCTGGCTTCTTCCTGAGGTCTCTGTGTACAGAATTAAATGCTCTTCAGACAATTAGGCAGTTTTCATGGTTTTTACACTACGCCACTTCATAATTTGTTATACTGGTCCATTAGATAGTTATGCTGAATTTTCATCTCTATTTTATGGATTGCAAAACTGGGGTAGCTAGAGTTTAATCATCTGGTCCTAAATGACAGAGTTAGAGCAAGTTTTTGTGGAACCTGGCTCTTAGACTGCGGCTTGAAAGAGAACAGCTGGAGAAGGCAGGGCCTGCGCTGCCTCGCAAAGTAGAGAGACAAGTTAGAGCCATTGCACTATTCACACTGTGCAGCCCTGGGGGTCACCCCAGACCTCCTGAATCTGAGTCTCTTGGGGAGTTCCGAGAAATCGGCAATTTAACCATTTTCTGTGATGATTCCTACGCGAACTGGTGTCTGGGAATGCGCTCCTTAACTGAAAGAACTAGATTTCTAATGGTGAAATTTCAGACTTAAAATAAAGAGTAAAGAACTATTTGAGAATCAGAAACTGCTACACCAACTGTCCCTGATACTTTCTGAGCACCCAGCCGCTCTTTGTCCACGCATCTCACCCTGGAGCAACCAGGCTGCTGAGGTATTGTCCAACACTCCTGCTGCACCACCCCAAGGCTGAGCACCTAGCTGCAGTGTGGGGTAGGAGTCATGCCCAGTGCTCCTTTCTATCATCTCTCCTCAGTCTCCATGTTCTGTTTTGCTTGGTACTGTTAAATAGAAACTCAAAAAAAGAGAAGAAAATATTAAAAGATATTAAGAAAACATCCTCTTCTTCCATTCAAGAACATTCGCTCCCACCCCACCACCAACACCATTTTGCAAGAATAATACATTATTATCATAGACCAAATCCCCACCGTCAGTATATTCATGTAAAATTCAAAAACATCTGGGTCATTGATTGACATTTTTTCTTCTCCTTTGAGTGTGAAGCATTGTGTACACCCAGCCTGTGCATTCTCCTGTGGGAAATGCCGGGGATGTAAACGCAGTGCTCAGTTCTTTAGTTAAAGTTACAAAAACATCAAGAGGGTCTCACCCTTGTAAACACAAAGGGACTTTCCAGGAAATAGCTCTGCTTCTTGTGTTAACAGATGTCATGGGGCAGTTGGGCCGGGAGTGTTGTTTTAAAATTCTCAATCTGCCTTGAAGAGTTTTTTCCTTAGATGATTCCTGGATAGTATCACACACTTCCCTGTTTCAACTTTCACATCACCTCGTTTAGCTTTTCTGCTCAGATTCACCTTGAGTACTTGTTATGTGGAGGAGAAATAACCCAAAGGCCCGCTTCTTAGATCTCTGACAGCCAGCATTTGCCATCGGCTCATTTCCCTGGATTAGGTCATGTCTCTTTCTTTACCTCTTGGTACTGAGGTAGTGAGCAGCCTCATAGTTACAAAAACTTCGGTGAATCTTCTTGAGCTTAAATATCTGGGTGAAAAGTAGAAAATCCTTTTTAGAAAATCAAGATGCTTAGCATCAGAGTAACAAGTTTCTAAATACCTGAATTTTTTTGCACAAATTCTTCTGGAGTTACTGGTTTTGATGTCTTCTTGTATGGTTTTTGTCAATATTAAGCAGTTTTTTGGGTGTGCATTTTCCTATCCCAAGGAGGGTGCAAGTTCCTGGAAGGAAGGCACCGGGTGCCTCCATCTGGGGAGGAGACCCAGTCATCAGAAGACCTGAGGAGAAGAAGAGAAGATTTTGTAGAAGCAGGAGAGTAAGAATAATGGTACTGGAGGGTGTCAGAGTGGAATCTTGAAGAAAAGCAATTCTGAGCTTGGCTATTGTCTGACAACCAGTACCAAGATTTGCTTGATGACAGCTAAGGAAAACAGATACAAGTAATTGGAGCTGACTCCATCAAGGAACTGAGATGGAACATCAGAAATACCTCTCTATACCGCTTCTTGGCCTTTTGGCTAAGATCAAGTGTAGAAATACCTCTCCATGGATGCCAAAAACCTGAAGACCATCACAGCATCTTACCATGGGCTCAAATCACCAAGACCACCCACAGACTGTCCACCAGGAGTCAAAGGAAGGAAGTAACAAGGCAGTAAATGGGATGGCATGATAGGCTTGCCCTTCCCGCGAGGAGCTGTGCTCAGAAAGGGGTGGAATGATGACCTTGAAGCAGAGGGCAATTCTAGGATTATTCTAGGAAAGCTCATCTTGGGGCACCCACAGGGAGTGGTGCCTCTGGGACTTCCTCCCTCACTTCCCCAGTACTCCCAACCAAGCCAATTCTGCCTATTGCCCAAGAGATTCTGGCAGAGTGCTCGGTCACCATCCATGTGCTGTGAGATCACCTGGAGAAACTTTCCAGGGCCCCCAGCTCTGTTTAATCAGCAAGCAACAGAAAATGAGAAGGGACATGAGCGAGACGCTATCCAAAGAGAGTGCTGCAGGCAGACAGGGCTCCCAAAGGGGATGGATTCTAAGCCTCTGACATCTTGGGATGAAAGTTCAGTAGTACAGGAAGAAGCAGTTCAGGGAGAGAAATGGGGCCCAGGAGAAAAGACACTGTGGAATTCACACTGTTCTTGGGAACCAACCTTCAAGCAAGGTTGCAGGTAATGACGTGACCATATCACGGGAAGCAGCAGAAGGAGCATGGGACTGAGAATCTGGAGACAGAATTCCTAATCCGACCACCATTAGTTTCCTGTTGACCCAAGGCAAGTCATACAGCATCTTCGGGGCTTAGTTTCATCATCCATGAGAGAAAAGGCTAGGTTGGATGATACCCAAGGCTTGCTCCAGCTCTGATATCCAGGCCCATCGGAGGGAAGTACCAAGGCCCTTGATACTGGGGAATTGCTGCCAGAATTGGCCTCCCCCACCCTGCTGTGTTCTCCAGTGGACATGCCCTTTATTATCTGGTTGTTGTTGACTCAGTGTTTTTTTCCCACAGAACTCTTGGACAGGACAGCAGAGCACAGCCAGAGCAGATAGGAAGGGTGGGAATGAGCAGAAAAGGGCAAGGAGGGCTTCTCCGGGATTTCCTGCAGCCCTGCTGTCTAGTCTGAAAAGAGGAAGCTCTGTCAATATCTGTGACGCCCTCAACTGTACAGCCTTTCCACAGATGCACCTGCTCCAGGGTCAGGTCACTGGTCACCGTGCACTGCCACCTCCTGCCTTCCCCAAGCTTCACTGAAACTCTGGCTCACTCCTGCAAGGCCAAGCAGCTGTGTCAGTAGGAGATGAAGAACACAGTGTGCTTTTGGTAATAGATGGATTTTCCCACATACTTAACATCTCAAAGCTTAGTGATTTAAAGCAGTAACCATTTTATTTGCTCCAATTCTATAGGTAAGCTGGGTGAGTTTGGTCTGGGGTGGGTTGGCTGTGCTTAGATGGTCTAGAACACAACTATCTAGTAGAAACAAAATGCAAACCACATATATACTATAATTTGCAATTTTCTAGTAACAATATTTTAAGAAATTAAAAGAAATAAATGAAGTTAATTTTAATAATATTTTGAAATTTCATTCTACATACTCAAAATATTTTTTCAATATATAATTCATATAAAGCCTAAGTTTGCTCACATAACAGTGGAAGACTTTCTCTGAGTAACAGAGTCCCGGTGCATCAGTGCCTCTGTTTGATTCACCTCTATTTGATTTATGTTTGCCAAATCCCCATTGGCCAAAGAATGTCACATGACCAAACTCAAAGTCAGAAAGGATAATACTGAGGATGCAATTACCACTAGACAACTTGTAGGAAATGGCCTTGAGGCGCTTCCTCTCTCCTTCACAGAACATTTCAAAACAGAGGAAAGCACAAAAAAGGAAAATCGAAATAACCTGTCATCCTACCTCTCAGAGATAATACTGCTAACCTTTCCACTACTTTTTACGCAAACTTATAAAGGCATTTTCTAAATTTGCAATCAAACTATGTAATACCAATTCCTTGCATTTAAAATATCTTTCAAGTGTTATTAAATATTTTGTAAGATTAATTTTAATGGCTTTATTATATCCTTCTAAATAAATGTATCACACTTTATTTAAACATCTCTATTGCTGAAGGATTATTTTCCTTTTTTTTTTTTTCTTTTTTGGTCTTTTTGAGACAGGGTCTCGCTATGCAGTTCTGGTTGACCTTGAGCTCACTTTGTAGCCCAAGCTGGCCCCAGACTCACAACAATCCTCCTGCCTCAGCCTCCTGAGTACTGGGATTACAGGCATGCACCACCATGCCCAGCAACTGTTTTCCATTTATCACACTTATAAATAATGAAGAAAGGAATCATCTTAGTTCACACATTTTCTCATTCAGCCTATTTCTGAAGAATAGAGACCTAGAAGTAGAATTTTCAGGTCAAAAAATTATTGCATATTTCATGGTATCTGACTCATTCATTCACTCAGCAGAAGTTACAAGGCACCCATAATGTCTAGACACTTTTAAAGATGCTTGGGATACAGCAGTTACCAAACAGACAAAAACGTTCCTGTCCCCATGGAGGAGCTTAGATTCCACTGGAGAGAGGACTGGAAATTATCTAGGATGTTAGAAAGTAATAAATGCTGTAGAGAAAAGCACAGTAGATCCAGGGTGAGGATGAGGAGTATTGTGGTGGGGGAAGGGCTACCAATGTAAATAAAATTGTCAGGATAGGCCTCACTCAGGTGACACTTGACCAAAAAATATTGCTCAATTTCCTTATTTAGGATATATAAGAAGGGAAGATAAAAAAGGATAACTTGGCAAAAGCACTAAAAAAGTGACCAAAACAGAGAGTCCAGCACCATCTCTAGCATGGATCTCCCATGGACTGTTCAGTTGCCTTCACCTGTACACACCTGGAAAGTTATAACTAGACTCCAGGTTATAACTAGGCACCAAGCTGTGGGTCGTGGGGATGAGGTTTGGTGCCATTGATCCATAGGTCTATGCACACACCTGTACCTGTGTAATTCTAGGGACAAATCCAGTCAGGGAAACACTGTGGAGCAGAGGACACTTTGCACAACCTTCCCAGGGACCAACTCTTAGTCTCCGTTTTGGTCAAGTGTTTCTTCTGATTTACCAGGTGGCAATTAGTGCCTCTTCGAAATCTCAGAATCTCTTCTATCAACACAGCAAAGTGTTTAGGAATACTGAACACTGAGTATGTGATAGATGGATGCTTGAAGATGGATGCTTGAGGAATTAAACACATGAGTGAGTTATTTGAATTAATCTAAGAAACATCCACATTTGAGGGGGGTGAAGAAATTTCACTATTCACACAGCAGGCCCTGGGCATTATGCAAACAGAATGAACTAAGGTTGATAGTGGTCTCCGGAAAAGAGACCTGAGGTCTAGTTGTAATTCTACCACTAACTGGATTTGCATCTCTGGATACAGTGTTACATTCTGGAGTTGTTATCTTTTTATCTGGTAATGGGTAACATAAAACCACGTACTTCTCTAACCTTAAGGACTGCACCATAGAAGAAATCTACAAAAATCCCCCAGAAACTATTTGTGGCTGCTTCTCATGAAAGCATTCATTCATTCAATCAACAAATAGTGAGGGTCAGCCTGTTAAGTGCATGCATTGTGCTAGGTATTAGGACCAACTATTCTAGGTGGTAGAAAAGTATAAGACCAGTCCAGATTCACAGTCTACAGGGGAAGTAAATATATAATGCAACCAAGAACAATAAGTACTATAAAGATAAGTTAGGAAATAGTGATGATGTCATAGAAAGTTAGAGAGCTGGGTTTTTTCTAAATTGGGCAATAGGGAATGACCTCTCTGAGAAGTAACATTGAAGTTGATATATAGATGACAAGCTGAAAGTAAGACATGCAAAAATCAGTGGCAAAGAAGGTGTATCACATGCCCTGCAGAGGAAAGAGTGATCTGAGCTTGGCATATTTAAGGAACAAAGAGGATGCCAGAGCATCCTCTGGAGCTTGCTGGAGCAAGGTGGGTGATAAGAGACGTGTGTGGGTTCAAGCTCAGATAAAGAAGGCTTATAGGACTTTGGACTTGTCTTAAAAATGGAGAAGGCAGTTGAATGCAAGCATAAAAATAGAAAGATCAATGAACAGGCTACTACAGGAATCTGTGTAAGAGACAGAGGAATTCAGGTGGTTATAATAGAAAAGGGAAGTTACACTGATTTTGTTAAATTTTTAAACAGGATTTCGGGTGGATCAGGTTTTGGCTTGGGCTAATAGGTGGATAGTCATGGGATTTCTGAAAGGAAGAAGACTATGAGAATAACAGATTCAGAGGTAAATCCACAATTTTTTTATTTTTTTGGTACCGGGAATCAAACTCAGAACTTTATGCTTGCCAGGCAGGCGCTTATACCACTGAGCTATATCTCCAGCCCTTGGAGGTAAATCTAAAAGATCTGTTTGGGTCTTGTCAAATTGGAGATATCCTTTGGTAGGCAATGGAAATGTTGAGTAGACAGTTGGAAATTAGTCCAGAGATCAAGTTTAGAAGCCACGAGACTATGATGACAGGATTTGGATATGATTCTATGGATTGTTTTTCTGGCAATTTTAGGGATCAAGCCCAAAGTCTCATATATGCTAGGGAAACACCTTACCACTGAACTGCATCCCTAGGCTTCTGTAAAATCTTTTCTTATCTCCTGTCATTAAGTTGTCAAATGTAAAGTGTTACCCATTTTCACAGTGAGGAAGAGGAACTTGGCTTCACCAAACCAGAATCAACAGCTGAGTAAACCATTTCCCTCTCTCCACCCTTCATTTTGTTAATCTGTGAAATGGAGTAAATTGTAGTAATCCCTGATGGGTTGTCTAAGAATCAAAGTAAGGCAAGAGATTAGGGCATGACAAACTGGCTGGGGAAGTGGACATGATCTGTTCATTACAAAGTTCCAGCCAGGTATAGTGGCACATGCCTGTCATCCCAGCTCTTGGGAGGCTGATGCAGGAAGACTGAAGTGAGTTCCAGGCCAGCCTGGGCTAATAAGTGAGTTCAAATCCTGCCTAAACTACATAGTGAGATCCTGTCTCAAAAAAAATAAAAGTTGCAGAAAAGACCCCAAAGCCCTGAGCGTAGAACCCATCAGAGAGTGCTGTCTTCAGTTCTCGCAAGAACTCAAGCAGGTTTTCTATAGGACATGCCGTGAGCCTGAGGAGTGGAAGATACAAAAGGACAGCCACAATTCAGCTCACTGCCACTGTGTTCTCTCTTGTACAGCGGCCTATTCTTACACAGTGAATTTGTTTTCCTACTTTTACTTGGCCCAAACTCACTCTCCAAAGCCCGTTTCTTTTCCTGTTTCTTTAATAAATGTAAAACCTTGCTACCATATACACTTATCGTGACCAATTCTTTGCTCAGGAAGAAAGAACGTAGAAACCACCTCTAGAAGGAGACCCCAGCATCCCAAAACCTGTTAACAAAAGGATTCAACACTTCACAAAAATGCCTACTAAGATATATAGCACAAAGTATGCCTCCTCTAATAAATGGCTATTTATCCTTTTGAACCTGAAAGGTCTCCTAGGAAATGAAGGGCTAATATGGAAACCACCCTCAGAGGGGGTCCTCCCTAGACCTTACATGCCTGTCTTCTCACATTAACAACTTCCTTGGTAAAGGCAAAATCAACACCACAAAGCCCTCCTTTGAACCTGAAATCAGCTGCTTTGGGGAAAAATAGTGATGAATTTCTTCATGGTCATGCTATTTGTCAGCTGATTATATAATTTTCACAGATAATTAGATCTGAGCCATGTAAGCAATAGTTGAAATGCACGCTCAAATATTATTGATTTTTTTACTTCATTCTTTTTTGTTTCTTTAAGAAAGTCCTATAAGAGCCTATTTTGGGGGCTGGCTTGAGTTGTTTTCCTGGCTGTGCTCCAAGGAGCTTCATAGCAAGGGTCGCTCAAGCTGATAGTGGTTTTGCGGGCTACTTGTTGCTCCTTTTAAGTTCCCAGGAGACCTCTCATTCCCACATAGTCTGTTAAGAAAGGAGATATGGGACTCCTGACCACTAACAGTGAGTGCAGAACTCCCCAAATCAAAGGGTTTAAGAGAGAAGGGGAAGGATTATCGTTTCATTCCATGGTTGCCCGTTCCCTTCTCATGACAGGAGCAATTCCAAACTGGACCAGCTCCAGGCTCCCAGTGGGAAAATCTGTAGACAAACCACCACAACAAGCAGCACCCTTGGGGAATGTTTTTGATGTATTTCTGTCATTTTCACTCAAAAGGTTTCCACAAAAGACACCATCCCAGCCTGGTGTTTCATTAAGAGGGTACAGCACGGGAGTGAGTTGCCAGGGTCCCCCACAAGGGAGGTGAAGACAGGATTACCCAGGAAAGACAGGGGCCTAGTAGGGCTGGGGTAACTGTAAAAAGATTGTGAATTGTCCATCTCAAGCAAGCACTTAATTCTGGGTGAGTGGATTAATTTTATATGTCCCAGCACCGGCTCTGCCCTGAAACATGGTACCAGTTTCTGCTGTGAGGTTGCTTCCAGCACTATAACCTCTCTTCATGGAGATCTTCTCCTACAGACTCTATAGATAGGTCATCCAGGTGGGAAAGCGAACATCCTGCAGTGCAGCAAGCAGGGTCATGAAGAATAGGCAGGAATCCAGATCCAAATCAAAGCCAAGAGTCATCTGGGTTTCATCCTGATAAAGCAGAACTCTCCTATTCCCTTTGCTTTCGCCAATATCCTGTCAAAATGCAGACTTGTGGGGTGGGCAGTCCTATGAATGAAAAAAGTCCAAACCCAGTCACACACTGGAAAGAAGAGGAATTCCTCACTTTACACTGTTTTACAACAGGTGCTTTCCTGGAGCAGCCTCTTTGGCCTCAGAGTGTGTCTCATATTTGCATAAAATGAAAGCAGATCTGTCTGGGACTGGATCTGACAATTGGGGATCTTTGAAAAACTTTAGCCATTCGGTAAATATGCACTGAACTTCACGCAAGTGCCAGAGGTTCCCTGGAGACAGCAATGCAGAGGCATCTGCTCTTAATGGAGCACAGAGGTGAGGACATCTCTGAGCCTCAGCTTCCCAGTTTATGAAGTGTGGGTAACAACAACATGGAAACATCATAAACAGCCAGCAACTCTTGAGTGCATAAGTACATTGTGGTTAATCGTAATATTTTATATAGCACTGAAGATGCAGGAACTGGGACGCCATTTATAAATAGGGGCAAATAAGTGAAAAGAGAAAACTGGAGGATACATTAGTATGATTATTCATATAAAATTATAAAATTTTCAGAGCAATAATAGATTGTGGAAACAATAATAGATTATGAATACTCTTCATCATAAAGCATGGGAATGATATACCATATTTAGAAAAGTGGTCATCTCTGGAAAGGAAGGAAATAGAAGGAATACTCAGGAATTTTCAGTTAAACCTGAAATATTTTATCTTTTGAGGAAGCTAGTAAGTGAACCAGTGTTTGTTATATTATTATTTATACTTTTGGTATAACTAAAGTTCATCAAAACAAAGGGATTTAATACTATGTAAAACATCCAAAGATATTTAATTTTTAATTTTTAATCAGTCAAAACAACAGATATAACTGAGCTTATCTACTTCTATGAGAAACAATGCCACGTGATTTCTCAGGGTTGAAGCAGGACAAGCAAAAGCTTTGACTTCCAGATTATTGTTAAAATTATTATGACCAATATTTACTGAGGACTTACTAATAGTCTAGGCATACAGTACATAGTCATTAAGGATTCTATGTGTGTTAAAACCATTTCAAATGAGAGTACTAAATAAAACTCAGTTGATTATCAAATTATTTCCCACAATGAAGGATGACCTTTGGCACTTTTCCTCCCACCTTCCAATTCTTCCATATTTATTTTTCCCATCTCTTCAAACTTCCAATGTGCTTGTAGTGCAATTTTGATGAGATCAATATATGAAGGTATCTATTATGAGATTCACAGCTGAGCTATATAATAGTTAAATGTCTTCCTTACACAACTTTTTGCTTTCTCTGCATGTAATAATTATCCTTCCCCCAATTTCTTCTTTTCTCAAATGTCTTACCTTGTCATCGCTGAGATGCAATACTTAACACCTATAGCTTAAAGGAGAGTTGTATTTTGGCTCACAGATCCAGCCCACAGTTGGCTGGCTCCACGGCAGAGGTGGCATGATGGAAGGGCCTCAGTGGGGAGAAAAAATGCTTCTTATTTGATTGTGGCTATGAAGTAGAGAATAAAAAGAAGAGCCAAGAACAGAGATAAACCCTTCCAGGTCAGCCCTCACCGTAACCTGCCTCTTCTTACCAGATCTAACCTCCCAGGAGCAAGCCAACTATATCACCCCCATGATTCAATCACCTTCCAAAAGCCTTGCTTATGAGTTCATAAGGCACTTGGGGGACGTTTGTGATCCAAATTATAATATTCCACCCCCAGTCCCCAAAAGATTCGTGCCTATCTCTTTATGCAAAATGCATTTTATCCAACCTTAAGAGTCACCAAAGTCTTACCAGTTCCAGCATTGCTGAAAAGTCTAGTCCAAAGTCTCCTCTGAGACCCAAGGCAAACTCTTAGCTGTGAGCCTCTGTAAAAATTTTAAAGAAAGTTAAACTCTACCAACATACAATGGAACAGGTAAACATTCCCATTGCAGAAGGGAAGAGTAGGAGGATAGAAACTGTACCAAAGCAAAACCAAATCACAGCAGGAGAAACATGAAGTCATACAGCTCCATGTTCAGTACTTGGGGCAAGATGTTGTGATGAGATCCATGCTCCAAAGTCTTTGAGCAGCCCCATCCCTACAGCTGATTTTAGTTCTTGTGGTTTGGAGACCCTAGGGCTCTCTTCCCAAAACAAAGTCTTTCACTTTTACACCTTGGAGTCTATAAAGGTTGAGGTGTTGCTGATTCTTCATATGCCCTCAAGACATCCTTTATATTGTCCTGATATAAAGTATACTAAGTCCCCAACTTATAATGAGTTCTCTTCCAGGAGAATGTTCATAAATTAGATTCATTTTTAAGTCTGATAAAGTGAGTCTTATACATCTTTGACACAAATATACAATGTTTATTGCTTTACACTTCTGAATAGTCTCCTCCACATCACTATTGCTTTTCCTCTTGCTTGCCGATATTCTGAGCTCTGATTAAGCACTATACTACTGTATACTATTGTATTGTACAATGATCACACAACAGTACAATTGTGACAATGTCTAGCAGGCACATGAGCTACTTCCACAATTTGTTCACATCTATGAATGTTTGTAATGCAAGATCCATTTGTATCTGTGGAAGTTCATGACTCAAATGTTAATAAGGGGGATTACTGTATTTGGCTTCTTTTTAATGCTAGTCTTTTTAGCAGAGAAGCTGGCCTTGACAAAAAATTTACAGGCTCCAACTTTACAGGTGCTTCCTTTGTAGTGAAACTCAAAACTTCTAAAATTACTCAGTTCTGCTTCTTGCTATTGATTCTTAATACAGAGTTGGTTAACAGTCCCAACAGTACCTATACTACAGTCTCAACACTGGGGTGCCTTGAAATCTCCTCTGCCAGTTTAATTAGTCTGCCCTTGATCTCAGTCTCCTGCAAAGTCTCAGGATATGAGAAAAATCTTTACAAATTTTCTGCCAGAGCATAAACACACAGGCCCTAGAGTGCTTGTTCCCAGCTGGAACCTCTGGAGCCTGGCCACAACCATCCAACCAGTATTACACAACAAGTTTCTAGGGTTGTCCTTGCTGGCATCTCCAAACCTTTCCAAACTCCTCCCCCAACCACTTCCAAAGGATTCTAAATGACATGGTCAGTAAGAGCAATAACCCCACTTCTCTGGTACCAAAATCTGTCTTAGTCTTTATTACTGGGACAAAATATACCCATACCCACAACCCAAAGGAGAGATTTATTTTGGCTAACAGTTCAGAAGTTTTAGTTCATGTTCAGCAAACTTAAACACAAAAATAGCATTGTGGAAGGGCCTGCATACAGAAACATCTTCTCACATCATTGTGATCAAGAAGCAGGGAATGAAGGGAGGAGAAAGAAGAGAGATATATCCTTCTAAGCCACATCAGTGACCCTCCTTTTCTGACCAGACCCCACCCCCTCACAGCTATACTGCCCCCATGATTCAATCACTTCCAAAAGCTTCACCTCTGAGAACATGAGGGGAACATCTAGATATAACCATAACACCAAATAACTAATGGCCAATAATATACATTTTCTCCTAATGTACTCAGATACTCAGGTAGTCTTTCAATAGCTTTCTCCTCTTAGTTTTTCTCCCCCTTCCTTCTCCTTTTTCTTTTTCTCTCTCATTCATACATGCAAAGAAAAACTGGCTAACATGAGGAAAATTCTTTCTGATGGAAACTTTAAATGTTTGGGAATCCAGCTTCACAAAGACAAGCACATCTTTTTGAAGAAGTCTCTCCT
The DNA here is from genome assembly GCF_000276665.1 of Chinchilla lanigera. Classification (NCBI taxonomy): domain Eukaryota; kingdom Metazoa; phylum Chordata; class Mammalia; order Rodentia; family Chinchillidae; genus Chinchilla; species Chinchilla lanigera. The sequence continues at coordinate 18,504,740 of NW_004955435.1, read as the reverse complement.
AGAATCTCACCTGTTTCTATGTGAATGTTTCCCTCTCCTCCCAGGTGTACAGCTCTCACCAAAGGATCTCCCTTCTCTATAATCCTGACAATTCTCTCCTGTATTGATTCTCCCATTCTCCAGATCTCTTGTCTGCTTCTTGCTGTCTTATTTCTGACTTTAACGGATCACATTTCCTGGTGACTTCCTGAGAAAGGCTGTCTACAAGGTAAATTGCTTTAGAACTTGAATGTCCAAAAGTAGGTTTATTATACACTGACCCTTGATTGATAGCTTGGTTGAGAGCAGAAATTCATGAATAAATTGTTTAATTTGAAAATTTTGAACACATTACTCCATTGTCTTCTAACTTCCAATTTTGCTATTGAGAAATCCAAAGCCATTTTGTTTCCTAATTCTTTTCGTAAGTTTGGGTTTTTTTTTTTTTTTTTTTTTTTTCTGAAAATATGTAGGATCTTCTTCATTTAACTAAATAGTGGTATGCAAAACAGCAAGTATTGTGTCCTTAGAAACACTCCTATAGATTTCCCAACTTTCCTGTAGTTAGGTTGGGACCAATTTCTAGCCAATGAGTGGGGAGCAGAGCACATCACTTCCAGGCTAAGGAAGTTAAAAATTAGTATGCTTTCTTCAGTTCTATTTGCCCTTGCCACAACAACTTCAAGTACATATCCAAGTAGGCATGTTCACAAGGTGGAGTGGGACCGCCTGAAACGAACAAACTTCGCATAAAATTTGCAAAGGTTGTCTGTTACAGTAGCCAACATTAATAAGCCTGATAAACATACCAATAATCAAGAATCTCACATGTATATTTCTTGAAGATTCCTTGTGGGTCAACTTTTATCATCATTCGGGGTACTCAGTACACCCTGAAAATACAGACTTCAGTTCTGAGAAATTTTATCTCATTAATATGTTCCAGTTTTTAGTTTTCTCTGTTTTTTTTTTCTTGAACATCTATTATTTAGTTACCCTTATTTTCTTTGCTGAATTTTTACTACAGATTCTAAAAAATTTCTCCAATTTTTATCTTCCTAACTTTCTACCAAATTTTAAATTCTGTTACCATGTTTTTAACTTTTAAGAGCTCCTTTTTAGCATAAAATCCAGATTCTTTTCCAAATCTGTATACTATTCCTATTCCTATTTATTGCTCTTACTACAAAATAATTACTTACAGTCTATTAGTGCTTTGTACATTTTATATGAATAATCATACTAATGTATCCTCCAGTTTTCTCTTTTCACTTATTTGCCCCTGTTTATAAATGGCGTCCCAGTTCCTGCATCTTCAGTGCTATATAAAATGTTACGATTAACCACAATGTACTTATGCACTCAAGAGTTGCTGGCTGTTTATGATGTTTCCATGTTGTTGTTACCCACACTTCATAAACTGGGAAGCCGAGGCTCAGAGATGTCCTCACCTCTGTGCTCCATTAAGAGCAGATGCCTCTGCATTGCTGTCTCCAGGGAACCTCTGGCACTGGCGTGAAGCTCGGTGCATGTTTACGGAATGGCTAAAGGTCTTCAAAGATCCCCAATTGTCAGATCCAGCCCCAGACCACAGATTTCCTGCTTTCATTTTATGCAAGTATGAGACATGCTCTGAGGCCAAAGAGGCTGCTCCAGAAAGCACACATTGTAAAATGGTGTAAGTAGAGAAATTTCTAATAACAATTATTTTAAAATTTCATCTGTTATGTGAGTTTTTCTGTCAGTTTTTACTTCTCAAATGTAAAATCTCTACTTAAGCGAATGCTTCTTTAGGACTGTCATATTTTCCTGATGAATACAGTATCATGCCCTCATTTTATCACTGTGAAATGGCTCCTCTCTCTGATCATGTGCCTTGCCTTGGGATCTAGTTGTATATCTTCCTTTCTGAAGTGCCTGTTAAAATCTTTATTGGGCTGTGTGTTTTTTATTGTAAAATTGTAAGAATTCTTTATATATTTCACATAAATGTCTTTTCTCAGAAACATGTGAAACAAACATTTTATTCCAATCTGTAACCTGCCTTTTTCATTTTCTTTAAGGTGATAAATAACAAAAGTTTTTAATGTTTATAAAAATAAAACAATTTTTACATTTCAAGTTTCATTCTATTCATAAAAATTGTGCTTACTCCTTCTTTGCATAAGAAATAACGTCCTAAGGTTCATCTTTCCCAAGTGAGCACCAACTGTTTCAATGCCAGGGTTAAAAAGTCTATTCCATTCTCATTGTCTTCACTGGGCACCTTGGATGAAAATCAACTGACCATATATGAAATAGATGGATGATAGATAGACCAATGTCAATATTACAGTCTTATGTACTATAACTTCCTAATAATTCTTAAAATCATGTGATTCTAAATTTCTGCCTCATTCAAAATTGTTTTGACCTATATCCTTTGTTGTTCTATAAAATATTAGAATTAGTTTGTATAATTTTTGAAAAAAAAACACATGTAAGATTTTCATTAGGATTTCATTTCATCTATAGACCAATTTAGGGAAAACTTGCATTTTAACAGTATTGATTTTCCAATCCTGGATCATGGTTTATCTCTCACCTTAGGTCTTTAACTTCACTGAACAATGTTTTAGTTTTCATTGTACAAATTTAGTCAGTAATTGTTATTTACTCCTAAGTACTGAAATTTTGATATTATTATTAATTTCAATGTTTATAATTTAACCTTCCCATTTAATTACTAGTATATAGCATTTCAATTAATGTTCAAATATTAACTTTTTATCTTATGAACTTGCTAAACTCTCTTTTCACTTTTAGCACTTTTTTGTAGAATCCTTAGGGTTTTTCATACACAAGATTATATCATTTGTGGACTCCAGCAAAATACAGAAAAGAAGTAATGAAGATACCTTGCTGATGATGTTAAGAGAAAAATTCTGTATTTTCTCCATTAAGCATTTTGTTTGCTATAGGCATGTTGTGGCTGCCATTTTTTATGGTTAGGATCCAAAATATCCCCCAAGAGACCATTGTGTTGGGAGCTTGGTCCTTGTTGATGGACTTTTGGGAAGTGATTGCATCGTGGGGGTTCCTAACTCCATCAAGTAGATTAATCCACCAATGTACTCATAATTTGATGACATTATTGGGAGATGATGGAGCACATAAGAGCTGGACCCAGTTTGCAGAAAGTCACCAAGAGCACATTCTCGGGGACTATATCTTGTCTCTGACTCATTTCCTGCTCTCTCCTTTTTGACTGCCATGAAATGATGGGTTTTCCTCCACCATTCCCTCCCCACTGTGACATTTCTGTCTCACCACAGGCCTAATAACAATGGAGCCAGCCAGTCATGAACAAAAGTCTCTGAAACCATGAGCCAAAATAAGTATTTCCACCCACCTTTAAATTATTTTTTCCAGGATGTTTTGTCACAGAGACAAAAAAGCTAACATACTGTTTATTAGATTCATTCATTTTGTATAAAATTGTCATACTCTTTTTCAGGGTGGCTGCATCATTTTTCATTCATAAATTTTCCATTTTTTTACTTTTGACTTGTGTTTAAGTGGGTTTCTCTTAGCATGTACTCTAACCTTGCATTCTTACCCAGTCTCATCATCTTTGCTTTATAATTGAAATATTTATGCCATTTATAGCTAATGGAATTACTGTTGGAATGAATATATCACCTTTATATTCACTTTCTATTAGACTACTCAATTTTTTTCTGCCTATTACCAAGGCACTACTCTTTTTTTTTTCCTCTCTGTAAGTAGTTTCTATTCAAACTTGGATGTTTTCTATTCCATGATTTCAAGTTCACTGATGCTTTCTCCTGCTGTGTTTTACCTCTCATTAATTTTACCCAGTGAATCTTTATTCCCTGTATTTTATTTTTCCATGCTAAAAAGTACAATTTAGTTCTTTTTGGTACTAATTCTCCTCTCATAATAGTTTCTTGAGTCATGTTAGTATGTTTATTTGCTATTTCTACCATTGTTTTCATTTTGAGGTTCATCCTTAACAACTGATTTTATTTCTGTTATGGGTCACACTTTCCTTTTGTATTTCATATCTAAAAATATCTCATTGCTTGCTGTATGTTATTAATTTTGCATTGTTCAGTGTCTCAAATTCTTGTCTTTTTAAATAAATGAGTATGCTTTATTTTTTGCATAAAGTTATTTTCAGATGAGCTTGATTCTTTCAGAACTTGTTTTTAGGCTTTTTGTTTGTGAGGCTAAAAAAGAATTATTTTTATATATATTTTCACCTTACTAATAGGTATGACCTTTCAGGAGTCTCCTTTTGTTCTCAGGGTGACCAATAAGAATTCTCTATTCTGGAAAGTTGTAACACAGTTGTCTTCCAGACCTCTGTGGGATCTAGTGACTATTCAGCTTACACTTTCACCATCTCTCTTTGTCTATTTTTATGAGGTTTCAAGCTACACAAGTGCAGGTTAGTATTTGATACTCACTCAGGTTTCTGGGTCTTTTTTTCTGTTTAGTTCCACACTGTACAGGACTCTCTTCCACATATTCTAGTTGCCTCAGCCTCCATGAACTCTGAACTCTGTATAATTGCCCAGTAAGACTACTGGCTTGTGCTTTGATTTAGAATGCGCCCCCAAGCACAGAGCCAAGGATCATAAATTTCACCTTTTCTATTTCCTCTTTCTATTTCTATTTCTCTTCCTTTACATGATTTTCTCCCTGATTTGCAGCCACTTTGACAGACCCAAACTTTGTCCTCTAACACCTCATGGTAGTGACACAGGATCTTCTGCTTGAGTGCCAGTCTTCCTGTACTATACAGACTAGGTTCCATGCTAAGGTACAGAATCTCACTTAGTTGCCCTCTTTCCTAGGTTGACATCCCTCCAGTTTCTACTTCCTTTTGCTACTCTTTAGTGCCTATAATGGTTGATGTTAACGTTTAATCAAAGCATATCACTGATATCTATAGGGAAGTGAGTACAATGCAAACTATTTCAACCATTACTAGAAGCACAATCTTAGACTGCTTTTAATCTGCATTAATCAAATTAAGCAGTATTTTGAATTATGCAACCAAAACTTTTCACAGAAAGTATATGATATTATAAATAATTTCATTTTTCTAATGCTCTGGAATATACTTTCACTGTACACTTTAAGCCCAATTCATTTTGACACAAGCAGAATATGTACCTTTAAAAATAACTAGGATTTAATTCTGTTTATTCTTTGATTTTAAGTTCAATTTATCTGACTATCAGATTATTTTGAATGTTCAATTCCCTCTGAATGTTATGTATAACCAACATGCTTCTGATGTTTTGAGTCAACAAGCCCTTAAAACAACTTAATCTTTATTAAGGCTGAGAATTACAACACTGTTATTATGTCGATGATGAAGAAAACTTGGCTCTAGGACTTTGCAGTAAAAAAAAAAAAGATATTATCATAAGAATAGATAAGAATTGTTTCACAAGTTTCTGGACTATTTTTCTTTTGTTTCTGTAAGGTCATTGTCCTTATACCTGGAGGAGAATGGAAACTCCCACACTTTTGGACTGTTTCCTTCTAGATAAACCAAACCAATTCCAGCAGCTTCTGCCCCTAGGCAAATGACAGCACCCACTGGAAGGAGTTTTTGCCAATTACAATGTCTCTTGGACCTGAACTTTTAACATGCCACATTCCTCATCTTAATCACACCAAAGTGCACTTATTACGGTCCTGGATAAGCATGGTGTTGTACCCAGCAAGTTAAGCACATGCAGCCTCTGTTGTCAACATCGTGATGAAGAAACACAGACAACTCAACATAAACATTGAATGATGATTCCTTTAAGTCTGTGGTCTACTGTGCCTACAGGATGCCAAACATCTGGATGAAAGATGTGACATCCAGTCAGGAATCTTGCTGCTCTTCCAGATAATTGAATCGACTTTTATGTGAATTGTATAAACTCAGTAATTATCATAGTTATACCAACTTATATTTATATAATGATTTACAACTGTAATGTGTGTGTATGTGTATGTGTTTTGTGGTAAATGTGTGTATGTCTGCATGGATGTATACAGCTTCATTTAGTAACCATATCTTTATGGAATATGTTTATTTATCCCATTTTACAGGGAAGAGAGAATCTGAGAGCCTTTGTCAAAGATCCATTAAGAGCCTTTGGCAAAGATCCATTGATCTCATACTCTGTGTCAGATACAAAGCCTACAAAAAAGAAACACAACAATCCCTTCCCTAAAGGTGCTCACAGATCAGGGAAGACCTTGAAAGTGAGTGAACTTGACTTGCCCATGGTCACACAACTAGTTACTGTCAGATCTGGGACTCAGCCCAAATTTCTGGCACCAAGTCCAGCACTGTCTTTGCAGCTGCATTCAATAAAGCCAAAATATAGAGCAATGAGTGGAAAGCGAAAGAGACAGGGGACCACTGGAGTTGGAAGAGTCTTATGACTCACACCAAGACCAGGAATGAAGTACAAATCATTAAAATTATAATCATGGAGACTATGGCCAGACACTGGAAAATGCCTTTGATGTAATGATCAGGGTCAGAGGGGAAAAAGAAGGAAGGAAGCAAAATACCAATGGCATGTCTATCACGTCCACTATATATACATGTGGACAGACACACAAGGAGGACATGCACAAATTAAAACAGCTGGATTTTTTTTCAGGTGGCAGAGCTGAAGTTGGACTTTCCCTTTCTTTTTTCTCTCTGTTCTTCTTTTTCCAAGCTAGAAGTGCTTACCTTGAAGTTTTATTGCTATTTCTGAAATGTAAATTGTAAGCAGGAAAACGGAATAACAGAAGTATGAAGGCCTTCAAAGTTAAACAACCCTTGATTAAAATCCCAGGTTCACAGTCACTAGTTGTGTGATCATGGTGAAACTACTTAACACCTGTACCTCAAAGTCTTTGATGGAGGATAATGCCAGGCATTCAGGGCTGTTTTGAGAATTAGAGATTATGTGCTCTATATACCTAACACACACAGAAGCCACTCAACATGAAGTCATTTGTACCATCATTATTATATAGTGTGAACCATGAAGGGTGTTGGAGGCAGACAGCCATTTCTAGGCCTGCTAAGAGACATGAGTTTGGCCATGAGTTCACAGTGACACCTTTCAAACAAAGAACAATATCCTGGAATCTCCCTCATCAGCAGCAAAACAAGAATGAAGCCAAGTGCTAGGGACATAAACATGTGTAAACCACTACCTTACCTTGCAGGGATTTATCATCGTTCTCTTTGTATCCCCTGTAAACATTTATTAAGGACTTCCTATAAGTCAGAGACTAAAAAGAAGAACCTGTGACATAAAGATAAACAGGGCTCAATCTTTATTGTAGCTCAGTGAGGAAGAAAACAGCATGGAAACAGAAATACCATGTGAGTAGCATAGCTATGAAGTTAGGCCTATGGAAGCTCAGGCAGTGAAACACCTACTCCCGCCAGTGGAGGAGGAGGAGGGAAGCCTGAGAAGAATTTCTGGAGGTGTGCTGCCTGGGCTGAGCTTTGACTGTAAGCCGAAGCTACTTTAAAAAGAGACTACCTGGAAGAGAATGAAGCATCCCATACGGAGAGAAAAGCATATGCAACAGCCAGGCTCGGTGGCACACGCCTGTAAT
>NW_004955435.1:18414572-18496990 GCF_000276665.1 Chinchilla lanigera | reverse complement strand
AAAAAAAAAAAAAAAGCATATGCAACAGTGCAGTCGAGAGCCACACAGTTCTGTTTTGCTGGGACACAGAATCTGAGGAAGGGCATGAAGTTGGAGAACTCAGTGGGAACAACTCATATGAGATTTTTACACCGCATCGAGAGAGCAAGGAAAGATTTGAAGATCAGCAGATAGGAGATAAGGCAGTAAGATTTACACCTCACACATTTGCACCTCTGGAGCCCTGTCAAGGAAGGATTTCAATGAGACAAGCCTGGCTGCAGGTAAGGGTCACTTTTAAGGGTTCAGGAGAAAGGTGAGTCTGAACCCAGATCGTCATCATAGGGATGGAGATGAGGAGTTGGAAACCAGGTAGCACAAGCATTGCTAATGAGTCCAAGAGCCCAGTGAGATGTAGAAAGGAAATCATTAAACTCTAGGAGAGAATTTGCTATGGACCCAGGCTGGAGAAAGATCATGGAGGAAGTAGAACATGAGAGCCCTTTATAGAAGATGACATAGATGAGAAGAGAAGATCCCAAGCCAGAAAAAAAAATAAACAGGGCTCACGAAATAGTCATGTTCGGGTTGCGTTCACGGAAGTATGGGCTCACAGTCCCAGTGTGTGGTCTTTGACCACCGTCTATGTTATAAATTCCCATCTCCATCATGGGGAAGGCATTTGCGGCCGGATAGCGCATTTTCTTTCTCAGACTCCTTATTTCTTAAACCTGGGCACAGGGATTACAATGATCTCAAGATAAAAAAATAATTCAGAGATTCTTTTAGATTACAATCCAGGAAAAAATAAAATAGAGTTGCTCTTGATGATCTGGAAGGCCTGGTGGTCTCATGGTGAGCCCATGCTATCACCAGATAAAGAAAGAGACCCCTTCCCCCATTTCTGCCCCACCCCCTCCCCCAGCCCCACTAAAGGCATCCTCTGTCAGGGAGATGGGCTGGACTGGCAAGCTGTGCCAGGGAGACGAGAAGGAAAAATAAAATGAGAGAAAGTGCAGGAAAGCACAAAAGTGACTGGTACTGGTTTATCGGGGAAAAGAAAAAAAAGTGTCCAATAAATGAACATTTCCTTACTAGACAGGATGTTGTAGGGTTAGAGCAGGGGTTGACAAGCTTTTTCTGTGAAGGTCAGGATAATAAACACCTGCAAGAGACCTTCAATCTCCATCTCAGCTGTACCACTGTGGAACAAAACAGCTATACATGCCATTTGAATAAAGGTGCATACATGAACAAGCTTTATGGACAAGATTTGAATTTCATAAAACATTTACATGTCACAAATATTTTATATTTTCAGATCATTTAAAAATATAAAACACATTCTGAACTCATGCAAAAACAGAGGGCAGGCTGGATTTACGCGACGGAGTATGGTTTGCCCGCCCCTGCTTAGAAGACTTGTGACAGACAGGGATCTGGGATAGATCAACCAGCATAGAAGGGTCTTTCCCAAACCTACACTCCTGTAGATTCTGCAGAGGGTACAATATGGACTGAGGTTCATAGAAAGAACGATTTTCTCTGCTTTTCCGGATTTCATGGGTGTTTTCCTGGCCAACAGTAAGTTGTTTAGTAAGGCACTATACCACACTTTCTTCCATAGTGATGGGGTTTCATATTGTTTTTATATTAAATAAATGTTTTAATACTGCTTCCTATATTTCTATTAACTATATCATTGTAATTAAGATCATTAAAAATACAAATATAAAACAAAATCAAACATATATCCTAATGATTATATACTCTCTGGCTACTAAAAAAGCCAGATGACATCTGGCCCAGGCTGCCTGAGGGGCTGAAACTCCCTGTGTCCTTAGCTTTCCAGCGGGAAATGGACCTCAGAAGCAGGGATGGGGCTCACTCTTGCCCACCCAGTTGCCAAATTGGTGAGGTCATTGCACCTTCCACAGAAATACAACATTCCATTTACAGCCGCAGAGCTAAAGCTCCTCCCTCACTGGGTACTAAATTGTCTTTTCTAGTTTGCTAGATCTAATCTAGCTTCCAGAGATTTGTGTTTGGAAAATATATGATGGTCTATGAGCTTTGTCTTTGCTTCCAAAAGTGTAACTGCAGTGCTCCTGTGCATGATAAGATGATTGGGGAGATAGACTTACAAGATTCTTGACAATGGCGTAAGCATAAGTCTCTGGTTGCATTAAATCAATTATCATTAGCACGTCAAATTCAATCTAAAACCACTTCTCTATACAACTTGCCCTCCCCCCAACCCAGGGCTCCCAGAATAAAAGGAATCATGTAATTGTATTTCCCTTCTTTTCTGCTCTTGGAAAATAGACATTCCCCATAGTATTAGAGTGAGTTTGGAGTACCTCCATTGTCCTGATTCTTTCTTTAACTATACTGCAAGAGCTTCATTTGACCCTCACCTACTATCTCAGATTTTTTTTTCTATTTTACACCCTGTGTCTTAGTTACATTTCTCATTGCTGAGACAAAATACCCAATGCCCAAAATTAAGGAAGGAAAGGTTTATTTAGCTCACAGTTTGTGGAGGTTTCAGTCCATAATCAGCTGGTTACAAGGCAGCATGACACATGGAAGAGGGGCAACCATTCATGCAAAAGCAACAAAGGGGAGACCAAGACAAGCTTCTTTCTTTTTCTTATCTTGTATCCAGTCTACCGGGATTAGGGCAGTGCCAAATGAATCAGTGGACTGACCCAGCAATCACCCCTGCTTAATCCCAGCATTGTACTGCAAATCAACTGCACACTCTTGGATTTAACCACTTCTGAAAAAAGCCCTATGACTATATGAGGCTTTGAAGGGACATCTAGACAAAAACCATAACACACTCATAATCTATTAAATTTCGGTATGAAAGAAAGATCAAAAATAGATTGATATCAAGTATGTCAAAAAGATGTCTACACTCCCATGTTCATTGCAGCACTATTTCTAATAGCCTAGAGATAGAATCAACCTAGGTTGTGTTAGTTACTTTTCCGTCGCTGCTGAGACAAAGTACCCAACACCCAAAGTTGAAAGGGGAAAGGTTTATGTAGCTCACAGTTTGTAGAGGTTCCAGTCCGTAGTCAGCTGGCTCCAAGGCAGAGTGGCACATGGCAGAGGGGCATCGCAGAGAACAGTTCATGGTGCCCACAGGGTAACAAAATCACCAATAGGGGAAGAGAAACCTCTTTCTGTGCCTATATTGTATCCAGGCTACCAGGATTAGGGCAGTGCCGATTCAATCAGTGGACTCATTTAGTAATCACCCCCCATAATCCTAGCACCCCTAATCCTAGCATTGCATCAGTCATACTCTCTAGATTCAACCAGCTCAGAAAAAGCTCCACATATGACTTCATGAGGCTTTGAGGGAACATCTAGGCACAAACCATAGTATAGGTGCTCAGATGAATAAAGAAAATACACACAATGAACTACTATTCAGAAATAAAAAATAAAGTTCTGTCTATTGAAACAAAATAGATGGAAATAAACATGTAAAGTGAAATAAACTAAACACAAAAAACACTACATGTGGAAATTCTTACATGTGGAAGCGCAAAAGTTGACCTCAGAGGGGAAGAGGTAGAATAGTGGTCACCAGAGCCTAAGAAGGACTCAGGAGATATGCCAGTTGCCCTGCTCTGATCGATATGCATTGTGTAGATATATTGAAATGTCCTACTGTATCCCATAAATATGTCCAATTACTACTTGTCAATTAAAATTATATGTCTACATAAAACCATATATATATAGAGAGAGAGACAGCGAGAGAAAAAGAAAACCAAAAAATGTACATGTATATCTGCTTCAGGAAAAGAAAAATCATAGGATATTTTTTCAAGAGATGGTGTTCTGTGGGGACCCTAGAGGATGCCATATACTGCAGAAAGCCCAGCACACTGCTGGCCCTTAGAGAAGAAATTGAAAATGCATGTTCAGCAATCTCAGTGCCCAACTTCACCCAATAATAAATGCAGTGTGCCGTCATAATAAATGTCTAGAAGTTAATGGCCACCACTTTGAGCAGTTCTTGTAATTGTAAAGGTCAAAGGTAATTTGTATTAATCTCATGTCTCAATAAATTTAGTATTAAACTATTTGTACAAGTTTTTCTTCCCTAAACTGTGTATACCTTTTTGGCATTATCTATCTATCTTTATCTATCTGTCATCTATCTGTCATCTATCTATCTATTTTCAAGAGAAGATGAGAAAGATGCCCCTAGGGAAAATAAGGATGCATGTTACTGAAGATTTGTGCTGTGATGTTCCTCCTGCCCTACGGGCCCCTGTGATTTGGGAAGGACTGTATTCATCAAGGACCTAAAAAATATAATCAGCAGAACCCAAACCAAAAGTACTCAGCCAAGGAGATTTCACAGAACCCAAACTGACAAATTGTTGTGTACATTTCCAACAAGTCCAAGCTCACAGACTCGCCTGGAAGAGAGGAGAGCGCACCCCTCGAGTCTGTACTGTAGGGAAGATGAATGTGCTTTTCCCAGCTGTAGGCTCCAGGTGAAACCTATTTTCTGCCTTGAGGCACAAGGCTGGTTCGGCTGGCTTCCCACAAATCTGGTTCTGAAGGAAGCGCATAGGCTCGCTGAAAATGCATTTATCCTCTTCTCTCGTTTGATCTTTCTTCCACTTGCCTTTTAGATTAATGCTGGCATTTTGTTTCCATCTGTTTTCCACTCTTGGCGACAAATGTTTAAGTCCAGCTCTGGCCCTCCGCAGGGCAGGGGGCTTCACTGCAGCTTGCTGCTGCACAGCAGGGGGCAGCCAGGAGACCCAGGGAAGATCGGCTGCCTGTCTTATTTCAAATCAACAGACATTGCGTGAGGACCTGCTACATACTGGGCATCATGCCCTCCCTGGAAACTAAGTCATGATGCTGCCTGAAACACAGTACAAGCTCCCGTGTCAGTAGGGAGAAAATAGCAGACCTTACAAGACCTATAAGACCTGAAATGCCCCCTCCCCTACCTCTCTGACTCATCTCCTACAAAGCCACTCTGTACTCGGTCAGGCCTTGGCCTTTGCACAGCCCCACCCCCTCCACCCCACCCAGAAGGCACGTTCTCCAAACTGGCTAGTTCCTTCTTCAGGCCTTTGTTCAAATGTCACCTTCTCAGAAAGGCTCCAACTGACCGTGCAGCTAAAAATCAGTCTTCCCATGTCACTTTCTGTCTTCCTTCCAACCCTGTTTGCTTTTCCTTGTTCTTCACTTCACCTCACCACCTACTCTCTGGGCCCAGCTCCCTAGAAGATGCAGCAGGGATGGGTGCAGTTCCGGAAAGGCAGAAATGAGGAGCACCGAAGTAAGGAAAGGATGGATGCCGAGCCAATGTGAAGGAGTTGTTTCCAAATGACCACAGCTTTGAAACAAGCCAGCAACTTCACTGCACAAGGTATCTTTAAAAAAACATATGAAGCTAAAGCATCTCCAAACAGTCTGCCTGGGGGAGAAAGGAGAAGCAATGAATCCTTCAGTATCAGCCTCGTATAGCTCAAAGTTTGCCCCAGGAATTAGCACATCACACTTGCAGGTGATGAGAATGGGGACTGGCTCACCATGGCTCGCCTCAAGGGCCACAAGAAAGCCCCAGGGCAGAAGGTGGGAGTTGAGAGACCTGAAGCAGCAGCCAGAGGACCCCGGGACACGCCTATGGAGTGCCCACGGGAGCAGCTGGCGGAGGCACTGGCAGCTCCAGGACTACAGAGAAGTGAGCTGCTGCCAGGGGCTGCTCCAGCCATACGAGGTGAGTATGCGGCAGAGGCTCTACATAAAGCAAAACCCAGGCAATCCTCCAATAGGGAGTCTGTCTCCCTCAGCTAGAATAAGTATCTTTGATCTGTTTGTGCTTCCTGGTATGTCTCAAGAGTCTAGAGTAGCACCTGGCGTGTGTAAGTCTTCAGTACACTGCAAGAACAAAAGACTATGATAAGGAAGAAGCAGACCCTGCCTCAAGGAGCATACGTGCCTACAAAGACACAGACCAACAAGCCAATCATCAGAGTACTGAACAGGGAGGCTGTACGAAGGGCAGGCCAGGCGGCCACAGGCGCACATGGCAGAACTGGGAGCAGCTGACCTCTGAGGCCCAGTACTTCCAACTGGTGTGACAAGTTGTACCCAGCTTGGCTTCTCTGAGGAAACAAGAACAGCAGAGCAGAAAATGACAGTCTGGACTCTAAACCCAACTTCAGTCGCTAATTGTTTGTAGGACCTGGTAAGAATTAAGTAATAATAATAATAGTAGCAGCTATTTATGTTACTCCTGTGAGGTCATAGTGTGAGTGATTTCCATTTATTTTCTTGTTCCATTCTCAGGACAATTTGATGAGAGAGCTGTCACGGTCTTTATTTAATAGAAAGCAAAAATGAGGGTAGAAAAGTTCAGCGGACCTACCCAAGTTCTGTTGGCCGAGAAGTAGCAAATTTGGGATTTGAACTCGAAACTGACAGACTCTAAGCTTATAATCACCTCCCTCTAGCACTGTAACTCTGGGTCTTGGTGCTCTGTTTTTTTAAAATGAAAAGATAATATGAGTAGATCTTTAAGCCCCTTTTCCACTATGCTACATCCTAAAACTGTCAAGGTCAAAGAAGTGACCAGCACAAACTTGGAAGAAAATGACTAGAAAGTGTCTGGGACAAAGGCACCTATCGTGTGCTGTGGGCCACCAAGCAGGTTTCCCCTCCAGCACCCTATTTTTTGCCCCCAGGTCATGGACATCTGTCTCTTTTCTGTCCCCAGCCTGCTTGGGGTAGAGGTGCCAATCGAGGAAAGCTAGGTGGGATCCTGAAGATACACAGAGTGTCTCCTGCAATTCTAAGACATGAAGTGTTACGTATGGGAGTCTAACCACTCCCTCCCTCCACAGCCCAGAGATTGGAGGTCAGTAGGACAAGTACGTCAAAGCCTGTGACTCAGCAGCAAGTGTGATTTATGGCCTCCATTGCTGATCTACATCAACACTGTCAAATGGAAATAAAGATTAAGGACAAAATTTCACGTTTTCTAGTAGTCTCACCTTAAACTATAAAAGGAGAGAGGGGAATCAATATTAATAAAATATTTTTAAACCAATACATTCAAAGTATTATCATTTCAACATTTAGTCAGTATAAAAACTTACTGAAAACTTATTTCTCACACTAAGTGTTTGAAATCTGGTGTGTGTTTTACACTTATAGCTCTTCTCAGTTCAATCACATGTTAAGTGCCCAATAGCCACCTGTGGCTTGTGGTTGCCCTGGTAGAATAGCTCAGGTCTAACATCTGCTGGTGCTGATGGAGGGCACACACACGCGCACACACACACACACACACACACACACACACTCCTATCAGAGCAGCACAAATAACAGAAATTTTGTCAAATCCCTGCTGTTTCAGCACCAGCAAATCAAGCAAGTGAAAGTCTCACATCCGGGAATCTGAGCACAGTGCTGGGAAGAGCCTGAGGCCCGGGGACATGGATACTTGAATTCACACACAACGTGCAGACAAAGAAGAGGAAGCCAGTCCTTCACGGGGAAGGAAGACATCTGGATTGCTGCCCTTTGAAGTTCAGGGCACTTTCTAATCTGTAGACTAGAGGGCCAAGGGAAAGAATTGGAGGTCTTTAAGCAATCGCAAGAGGTCAGAGGAGCTTGGTCAGTTACTTGGAAAATGAATTTCATATGAGCTTTGGGAGAGAGAAAATCATTAAAAAATCGTAAAGTTAACAATTTTGCATTTAAACAGTGTCAAACCACAAGATCCGGAAGTCCTAACATATTAATGAAAGCCTCATTTACACAGAAATTAATTACTACTCAAAACAGACCCACAGAAACAAGGGGTAGCAGGGAAGCTGTGTGCTTTTAAAACTGAAAGACTTAGAGACTGCTGGGGGGAGATTGTGGTTTTTCCAGGAATAGGATGGATTTAAATGAATTTTAAAAAAAGAAAGAAAGAAAAGCAAACAATTCCAAGCCTCCTTTGTAAGCGCCAGCGTGCATGCAATGAAGAGTGACTTCTCTGCCACTCCCCCCGCCCCAGCTGAGCTACAGTGTCCGAGCCCAGGCTCCCAGCCCCTCCTCCCCAAGACCTCACCATATGGGCGACACTGCAGAATTACTGGGGGAGTGTTTACTCGCCACATTGGTGAGGTGGAGACCGGAGCCACCTGGAAGGCACATGTAGGAAATGCACTGTAATAATCTTATGTTTATAATTCTGAGAGGATGGCAGAGTCCAGGATGGGACTGATCACGTTCCAAATCTATTTCCTGGAGTCAAATTTAAAAGAGATGTAAGGACAAAATCTGTAATGCTGCGGATACGTCACAACAACGACAAGTTTATTTCTTTTGCTGTTTGTACAGATTTCTAAAGTCTGTTGCATTCTTCTCACACGGACTAATGCATCCGTGGTAGGCTGTACGAAACTCTTGAACTGCTTCCTATAATACATTCTTATGAAGTTTAGAAAATCTGATTCTGCAAGAGTTCATTTGCAGGACAACAAGCCCCTTTTGCTGTAATGACTTTATCATTTTTTACAGTTGTCATTGAGCTCTTAAGCACTGCCATCTGCAAATTTTGTCTATTGTCACTGATGTTAACCAGCCACCCAATCATAAGCCACCTTTTAAATTTCTCTTTGAAACAAACCAAAGCTTACAATGAGTGTGCTCCAATTCCCCGGCACACCCATCTAAGAAGACACTGTGAGACCTGAGGAGTCTCTTCAAGCCTTTTGTCTGAGCTGGCCACTCCCTTCGGGCTACTTTGAGTCACTGGTTCCCATTGTCTCTCTCACTTTAGATGTGAGGTTTTCTAACTTGCTGGGAAGTAGGTTTCTTGAGCTGCCCAGCATAGCATTTACACTGCAGTCACATGATTCAGGCAGAAAAGCTGTGAGGGAATTTGGAAAAGCAGACGAGCTTGAAAACTCACTGCAAAGCTGATGAAATGTCTTTCCTACCACATGCACAGCACTTTACAGTTTACAAAAAGACGCTACACATAATATCTCCTTTAACCTCAATCAGCCAATGGGATGGGGATTTAACCCTCCTATTAGAATAAAGAGGCTGAAACATACTTTACTGAAACATTTCAACTGAGTCACACACACTCGTAATTTATGGTAGAGCCCAGAAATGGACAAGTTCTTCAGACAACACAGCCTGGCCAGTTCTGTCGAAGTATCATCTCCTTGGGCAGCAGCATGTTATTCCAGATGCCAGGGATGGTTGCATTTAACTTTACTTAATCAAAGTAAGAGTAAATAATGCGTGTTTAATTACAAATTAGCAGGCCTGATTCCCTACCCTATTTTCTTTCTCTTTATCAGTGCATGTTTGTAGTATACAGTGTCTCTGTTTTTGTGCCATTGGTGTATGTACGTAAGACATCTTAATTACTTTTTTCATCCCCTCCATCTCTTGATCCCTTTCTCATTTGAAGAAGATCTAGCTCCCTACTCCCTACTATCTATCTTTTATTTTGATCTTTATTTATATTTTGGGTTTCTCATATAAGATAAACCATACAGTATTTAAGCTTGTGTGTCTGACTTATTTCACTTAGCATTGTAGTCTCAGGTGCATCTATTTTCCCATATTTCTCTTTCTTATGCAGAGTAGTACTCCACTGTGTGTGAATACCACATCTTCTTTATTGATTCATCTGTTGATGGACGTATAGGTCACTGCCAAGATTTAGCTATCATGAATTGTGCTGCTATGAACATGGATAGGCAGGTTCACTGTAATATGATGTCTTTAACTCTTTGGGGAAGGTTCCAAGAAGAGGAATACCTGGGTCAAGCGGAACTTTACTTTCGTGAGGAATACTAAGGCTTCATGACTTTTTTTTCCCAGTTGCTACTGTGGATTCTACCCAAAGTCTTCATACTGAGTTATGTCTATCTTTCTTTCTTTCTTTCTTTCTTTCTTTCTTTCTTTCTTTCTTTCTTTCCTTTCTTTCTTTCCTTCTTTCTTTCTTTCTTTCCTTCTTTCTTTCTTTCTCTCTCTCTCTCTCTCTTTCTTTTCTGCTTTCCTTCTCTCTCTCTCTCTTTTAAGACAGGGTCTTTTTAAGTCACCCATGCTGGACTCAAACTTTCAGTCTTCCTACCTCAGCTTCTGAACACTGAGATTCACACTCCTGGCAGCCCTCCTGACACTTCTGGCCTTTCAAAGGCACTCAGGTGAGACAATTTCAATGTATACCCACAGGGAACATAATAAGAGGAATAAAGTAAAATTTCAATCAAATATCCATTGTGTATCTCCAATGGGATAAAAACACAAGAAACAACAATAACAAAAATAAAACTATAACCATGCCTACTATCAACAAGTTTCTATTACTTGGACAGAAAATCTGCAGGTTGCCAAGATTCAGGGATTAACATAGGTAACAGAACAAGAGCCGTCACTATCGCCAAGGACATGAGATACATTCAGGACAAGGGGAAAACTTGGAGGTTGTGTGGGAGGGAGAAACATGAGCATGCTCTGGCTAGTGACTCCTAGACTTCCCTGAAAATAAGTCACTAGCTTTGCCTGCTAAAAATATGGACTCCTGCACTTTGGTCCCAGCCTTCTGACTCAAAATTTCCAGGACAGAGTCCTGGTAAACCCTGTCTTTAACCTGTTTTCCAGGTGAGCCTTCTCCTAGCGAAGGCTGGAAATGGGGGAACATGAGTAAGCACTGGGGACTAAGATGGTTCAGTTGTTGGGGGGGCAGGGGCAAGGAAATGTGGTGAAGGAGATATAGGTCAGTCTAAATTAAGGTCAGTCTAAATTAAGACAAGTACCAAAAGAAGACTTAATTCCAAAATAACATTGGGTATATCAAGAAGTCCGAAGGCTGCAGGACAGATGGAGGAAGGGAAGGCTCCAGAAAAGAGCATTCCGGCTCACTCAGGCTGGAAGAGCATGCGCATGCAGGCACTAGGCAGGGCCCTAACTGGTTGGGGGGGGTATCACCTGCTGGGGCAGGACCCACTCCGACCTGCCGGGCTGTCCTGGGAACCACAGCCAGTCCTGTCTTCTTGTCTTCAACTAGAGTATCAGAGTGACACATGAACATAAAACTTTGCTCAATAACTAAACTCCTTTTTTCTCTTTCATCCAGCTGCTCTGGGAGACTCCAGGAGAAATATGTTCCAAAGGAAGGCTTTAGTGACCATGACAAAGATGGAAAAGTCCTTGGTCCAGGGCAAATCTGGTTGAAAAACCCAATTTCACAAGAACCTCACAGTGAAAAATCATTTCTTGGGTACCTGGGGGTTTTTTTCCAGTTAAAGGACAATATTATATAATAAAGTACTTACATAGTGTTGCATATGCACCCAGCATGGCTCTGTGTGTTTTTACAAGTCTTAACCCATTTAAATCTCACAACCACCAAGTAAGGAAGGTTCTGTTGTTGCCACTACTTTACAAATGAAAAAACTGAGGCACAGAGAGGGCAAATCATCCACTTGATCAGTAATTGACAGAGTGAGATCTGTACCTAGGCTATCTGACTCCAGACCCTGCACTCTCAGGCACTATCTCTCATCACTAAGAGCAACAGTGACCATCAAGGCAAAAAGAACAGGTGTGGATGTACATATGAGGCAGGATCTAGCTCAGTAGGGTGAGAGATTTGTTGGTGAACACTACAACAGCAGACTCTAAGAGGGAAGATGGGTCCGTGCTGCAGTGGGTTAGGACATCTTCATGAAGGAGGTCTGCTCATTCTAATGAAGGAAGCGCAGAGAAGTGAGCGAGATCTGGTATGGATGGCATTTGGAAAAGACAGATTTGGGATGGAAATGCACAGCATCAGCAGGTTCATTCATCTAGCTCTGCGGGTGTTTCCCGAACACCTGCTGGGTGCAGGTCCGTTCAGACCCGGAGATCCCGTGCTGAGTAACAGAGGCCTCCACTTTTGCAGAGCTCACAGTGTGGCTGGGAGATGGGCCGAGAAGAAAGTCAGCAGGTAAGTAAAGTGATTTAAAAAGCAATGTGATGAAGAAAGGAAGGAGCTAAGGGTCACAGTGATGATCCTATTTACCTAGGGTGTAGGAAGGCGGGGTAGGGAAGATGTCAGGGGAAGGGACTGAGTGTGAGGAGACACTGGAACACCGTGTAGCTGGAGTGCACCAGACAGAGAAGGGGCCATGGGGTGTGAAAGCCAAGCAGGGCTCTCTGGAGGGCCCTGGACCACTGGGAGTTTAGACTTTATTCTACACGCAGTGGGTGATGCTGGAGGACTTTAAGCAGGAAAAAGATATAATCCAATTTATGTTTTATGGAAAATCTCTGAAAGAGATTGAAAAGAAGCAGCCTGCAGAGCTGCACTTGGAGAGACGATGTGACTGTCATCCAGGCTGGGGAGGTTTACGGTACAGCCCAAAGCTGGTCGCAGAGGTAGAGAACAGTGAAAGGTTTCAGGGCATATTTTAGAGGTAAAATCAATAGCTGCTCATAACTTTGTCCCCACCACTATCACAGAACAAGTTTCATACATGGCAGTGGCATTTAGACCTCTAAGGACTGATTTTCCAAGCATAAATCCAAAGGAAAAGGGCAAGAAAGGCCACACGCTCCCACAGCCTGCACCAGTGGGAAGGACAGATGGGCACAAAGAGATGTTCTGTCTTCCTGGAAGCAGTGGTCCCTGCAGTGCTCTCCAGATACTCCCAACTCTGCAGGATGACCGTGACAGCCAGATTCTCTTAGGCATTTCTTCATGAACCTGAACGCCAGGCGGTGATCCAAACAAGAACAATGCATGTTCTGTGCACAGCTGAGAATAAACCCCACACAGGATGCTTGCAGACAGACACCCTACGTGACCGAGGATGACCTCTGTGAGAGATTCGTCAGTGAACACTGCAACAGTAGACTGTAAGAGGGAAGGCCAGTCTGTGCTGCGGTGGGTTAGGACATCTCTGAGAAGGAGGTCCACTCACATGAGGGAGGAAACCCAAGGGAGTGAGGAAGACCAGGTGAGGACATGGCCCCTAAGGAAGACAATGCATCTCAAACAGGCCCACAGAGCTGGGGAAAGGACACCGGCCACAGCCACAGCCAGTAAGCACAAGGGAAGAGGATCAGAGGAGGGAAGGCACAAGTTAGGGAAGTCATTGTCTGTGGCCATGGAATCACAGCCAGCAACAGGATCTGCTGGGCCTGTGATTCTTAGCACTCTATGGCCTTTTTAGTACATTTTGTTCTTATAAGTAAAACCAGCAGAATCCTAGTAAATTATTCCACTAGCTTCCTCCTCTTACACCTGTGTTTATTTGTTTGGTACATGATGTATTTGGTACACAATATCCAAGACCAGAACTTCTCAAACTTTAACGTGCACATCAGCCAGTCAGTGTCCAGTTAAAATGTTGATCCAGGTTCTAGAAGTCTAAGGGGCAACCTGAGATTCGCATTTTTCTCTCGTAATGCTGGTGCTGTTGGTCCTTGAACCACGCTGTGGTAGGGAGGCTCTTGCCCAAATGTTTTTTTCATGTGTCCTTCGGCACTCCACTTTGGTTTTAAGGAAAATGAGTTCTTTCACTATTTGAGTAACTGCCACACATAAGGCAATGGGTTAAGCGTGGAGACAGAAGAGAGAGAAAAACAAATTAACAAGATATAATGTCAGCTTTAAGGAATGACAGGAACTCGGCTGTAATCCCAGCACTCTGGGAGGCTGAGGTAGGAGGGTCATAAATTCAAGCCAAGTCTGGGTAACGTGGGTCTCCAGATGACTTAACTTGGGTCACCCTGTGACTTTAGAGACCCTGTGTCAAAATAAAAAATAAAAATAGTTTGGGATATACCTCAGTGCAAAGGCCCTGGGTTCAATCCCCAGTACTGGGAAAAATACAAGACAGTCTGGTTGGAGTGGGAAAGAGATGGACACTAACATAGAGTTCTAAGGCCTACCTCTGCCAGGCCGCTTGCCATACTGGGATGAGATACATTGTCTCTCTTAATTTTCACTACAATATGAAACAAGATCTTGATGTACAGAGAAGGAAAATCAGACTAGGAAAAGTTAGGTGGATTTACAAGTTCACACACTCTCAAAAAAATTTGATTTTGACTTAAATTTGGTTATGCCTTGCTCTAAATTCAAACTCTTTATCAGGCCATTCTGAGGACGTAGCTATACATCTAAATATCCAGATCACTAGCTGCTGTGTACAAACAGCGCGCTGGAGGAGTTCGAGGAGGTGGGGGAGAGGGCTGACTTCGCTGCAGACCCACTGTGGAAGTGTAGAACTCCATCATTTTTACTAAATTTGCCTTGTTTACCAGAAAGCTGCAACAGCGAGGACTTCATGTTGGAGATGCATTTTTCAATGCTGCAGAAGAGACAGGTCTCCTTGCTTGTTCATAAACTCTCCTTTTATGGCCTGCAATTCCTCAGTCCACAAAGCCACTCGCCCAGCCAAGAGACATTGGCATCTCTGGCTCACAGCTCCAGATGCTAGCAGACACTTGGTCTGCAGATGCCCAGAATGAGGGCTGCTTGTCATGGGAGCAGTCTTCTACTACGTGTCCGCCTCAGTCTGCACAGGGAGCAGAGCCCAGCCTGCGAGCCCAGGATGGGAGCAGACTCATCCATTGCCCTGCAGGACACAGCTGAGAGTCTGCACGTGTGGGTACCCACTCACCCCGAGGAGAGAGCGTCTCCGTCGGAGGCCAGCGCTCTCAGTCTTGCCCACACTCTTAGCCACCCAAAAGGCTCCCTCCCCCTCCTGCCAGCTACTGCCTGGTTTGATCACTAACCAGGAGCAGAAGCCCCTGCGGCAGCATGTCTGGGTTTCACAAATGACTCCACTTTCTCTGTCGCTGAGTCATTGTTATTGGGCTCTGGAGGGAAGACCAAAAGCCAGGACAGTGATCCAGTCTCCACCCCCAGGGTCACTCCCTGCGGCACCACACGCGGGGGTCTACCTGAGGCTCAAGGGTGCGTGGGTGGTGGCAAAATGTTCCACTTCACATTTGGAACAGAAAGAACAAGGAGAACCGAGGTAGTCTGTCATTAAGCTCCAAAATACCTGGGGGCAGGCCTTCCCCGCGGCTTCTCAGCAGGCTTTGGTCACACTCAGTGACACACTCCCTGCTTCCTAGTCCCTGCGTAGCACACAGTAAACTGAAACACATGAATGAGGGCGAGGGCCCCCACCCCCCTGCACAGCCAGGGAAGCATTTCCCAATGTTCGAGGCGCTTCATCTCTAGACCTGTCGCCATCCTAAGTCCATCCACTTCTGGGGGCAGAGACTATAAAGGCCACAGATGCAAATTACGGTGTGTAAGTGGGGGCTCCTACATTCACAACCACTCCTGTCCCAGCCACCAGGGGACTTTTCCTCATTCAGTATATATGAGGGGGACCTGAAGGCACAGCATTTCTTTTGCCAAACATGGTGGAGACATTTCTGGGACCAGCACAATTCCACTTCTTTCCACCAGCTACTGACTACGGGGCAGCATTCAGTGTCCAAAGATGACACTTTCATACAAATTGAGCCACTGCCATATTGAAATGAGTTGGGTTTTAGGGGTGATTTGTTTAAAAGCCACACCATAAATCCGCTGTCAGTTTTTCTTTCTTCCAGGTCTGGCAGGCTCACCTTTACACTGAATTAATCGCATCTGAAACTTGACCTCCCAGCCCCAGAGCCTGCTGGAAACAACATGTGTTCAACGACTTCCAGTCACAGCAGTAAGAACTTAAGTTGTTCCACATTTTTAATAAATGAGCCAGGAACGTGTGGGGCGACTCCCATTGACCTGGGTGCTCAACATATTGATCAGATGAAGAGGACGGAGTTGAGTTTGCAACGGCGAGATTTGGGAGAACAGTTACTGAGAGTGGCAGGTCCAAGCCCAGACACCACTGATTCATGCTCTTAAGTGCAACCAGAGCTAGTCTCAGCCCTAAGAAAAGCCCAGAAACATTAATTGCCAATAGCAGCTCATCTGGGTAGGGGCGGGGGTGGGATACATGGAAGCAAAGAAAGGAAGGGGAAAAGGCACGCAGGCCCACCTGCCAGTGAGGGTGTCCAATGCTTTCTGTGACGAGCTGGGTATCTGGGATTCCTTCCAGCTTCTTGCTTCTCTGATTCTAAAAAAAGAAATATGATTGCTTAAAAAAATGTAATTTTGGAGCTCATTGTGACAGGGCCTAGGAGTTCATGCTGTAAGCTGGCCTCGGTGAGAAGCGCCAGGCCCTTTGCTAACCACTGGGGACATGATGATAATGAAAATCAGCTCCTTCTCACAGAGCTGGCCCTCTTTGGTGGGAGACAAACATGAAAGTCGATTTGATTTTTTAACATGATGAATAGCTACCACAGGCCTGTGCTAAGGCTGGAGATGCATTAGGAGCGAGGTGTCTGGGCCCTTTCCTAACATGCTGGCAGTCCAGCAGGGGCAGCGAATACCACAGCAGGAAGTGTGATGGGACCTCGGAGAAGGTGCCACAGAAACTCACAGGAGGACCAGCCAGACTCGGAAGTGCAGGGACACCTCCTCGGGAGAGGGCATGTGCATCTGACCCCAAGCATGAGCAGCAGTTCCTGGGGCTGGGACCAAGGGAACCAGGCACAGAGGGGTGGGCCACAGTGTTTCTGCAAAGGGATCAGGACTGTGACAGCATGGAAGCCAGAGAAGCTGTGGCACACTGGAGAAACTAAGGGGAGGCCAGGAAGTGCAGGTACGAAACACAGGGGGAGGCAGAGAAGAGGCAAAGCTGCCAGCCGGCCGCAGGGCTGCCCGCCTCACATGAGAGGAGTGTGAACAGAGGCGTGAGAAGGCTGCGCCGCGGCGTGTGTCGGAGAACGGAGCAACGGAATTTCCAAATTCTCAAAGGGTGCCTGGAGAAGGCTTTGCAGGAAAAACAAGAATTGAAAACGCCTTAAAGGATAACCAAGTAATGAGAAGACCATCAAGGGAGAGGAAGCAGTATCAGCAAAGGTACTTTGGCACTTTGAAGATCAAGCAAACTCTCTTCCCAAACCCAGGTGGGGTCCAAGATGAACAACGCATGCTACTCCAAATTCTGTAGGGTCAAGGCTCAAGATTATGAAGTCCCATGCTCCAGAGAGTTGGAGGGGACACTTACTTCTGTAGAGTAGGACCGTTCCCTCCAGGCACCCTCCTGCTAAAGACAACCTCTATTTCCCAAATCAGAAGCATAGCCCAACCAATTGGAAACACTTCTGGGGCAACCAGGGAATTATCGCTCCTTGGCGAAGCTCCCGTAAGCAAATACTACCTCATTAGGTATACAGAAATACCACCTGAACAAGGATTCTCAGAAATTATGCCAATTTAATAAGAATCTCTTATGTATCAGATTCCAACCACTGTGCAGTTAATGCCCCAGTAGCATTTTCCCATATAATCCTCCCCATCCTTTTCCCCAGAAAGGGCAAGAAGTCCCATTATTTTGCAGATGAGAAAATTAAAGTTAAAGACCCTGCCCAAAGTTTCAGCACACTGGTAAATAGTAGCTGAGCAAGGTCCAGGACCCTCTCAGCTGTACTGGGCCCCTAGATGTGTAGCCGTGAAGCCATGAGGAAAATAACGCAGGTGCCAGGTTATGTCACAAATGTCTGTACATCCATCATTTCTGGGGTTTACCTGAATTTTACTTTCTCAGGCAATGCCTATTAACTCCCCTCAACTTACTAGAGTCACCTACTCGCTGAGACACCCATGCTGCCTGCAAGATCACTTCACACACCTTGTCATGTCCTCCGACGTTCCCAGGTCATATGTAGGGAAATCAAGGGTTGGAGCTGTTCATTTCCCCAAGATCTCACCACTTCTAAAGTGGTCAAAGAAGGGCTCGCCCAGTTTTTACTTGACTTCAAGATCTAAATTTCTCCGCATGCCACACGTACCATGGTGCGCCCAAAGGGAATCATGCATGATCCTAGTCAGTAACACCTCAGAAGCGGTGACAGAGGGCTAAGGAGCCGTGGTGCAAGGCCCCTCACAATGAGAAAACAGACTTTACAAGGTCACAGACATGGCCATTCTGTCAAACACAGCTTCTTCGGGGGAAAATAAAACACCAAACACTAACAGTTATCTATGCCAAGAGAGGAAAAGAGAACACCTTGAATGAATATAACCCTTGCTCCTCTGTCAGAATTCTACTTAATCTTTCCCCTCTGCAATGTCAGTTTGGTAACTTTTAGGCTGTGGATTTTTTGGAAGACCACATAAATAAAGTAGGGAGGTGGTGCACCCCAGGGGCCTGGGATAGAATAGTAAGATAAGCTACTTGGGAAAGGGAGGCCAGGGTGCTGAGAAGGAGAACCCATGAATGTAATCCTGCATGAATGAAAGTGTCCTTGTATATTATGCCAAACTTGATGAGAAGACTGGATGGGCTGATCTCTGAGACCCCATCCAACCCAGCGGCTGTGATCTGAGGCCCTTCTCTCCCCTAGGGCCGCCGCAGTGGGAGCGACCCATGAAACCAAAGACACAGGATAAATTTCAACCACTTATAATCTTATCCAAGAGGACCCTGCAGTCTGTCACAAGCCCTGGTCACCAGGCTCAGAGGACATGGACATCTCTGTTTTCATTTTTGGCACCCACATATTTTCACCTACACCTTGTCCCTTCTTTCGGCAACCAGCCTGTGCCTGTTGAGCTTACCAGGAAGTGCCCTGAAGATGAGAGTGCTCCCAAGAATGTAGAGAACTTATCTTGGGATTGAGATGAGGTGCACAAGTCACTGAGAGCAGCAGAATCCAGCGTGAATCAGCATTGCCTCTCACAAGCTGTGTGATCTTTGGCATGTGGTTTAACTTCTTTGAGCCTAAGTTTCCTGCCACATAAAGCAATGGTGATGGTAATATGAAATGATGATAAATGACCGAACTCATAGATTCACTATGATCATCAAATTACATGTGAAGCACAATGACTCAAAATGAAGTGACTGTAGTTACCCAGACAATGTCCCAGAGTTAGGTGCTGGGCAAGCTGCAACTATACATAAGAAATTCAGTACAGATACTCAGCGAGCTCTAGTAATAGTCCTCAATTACTACCTGTGTAATAGAAAGAAGAGGGTTCTCTCTCTTCATGTGGTAGGAAATAGTAAATGAGTATAGAGAAGAAAATCCAGCCACTTGGGCCAGATGAGAACCTACCAGTCACCACCCCAAAATATGAGCCCCCTGGGTGAGGCAGGGGAGTCTGAAGAGGCACCTCTGACTGAGTCAACTTCCACTTACAACAGGTGGAAAATAGTTACCACGAGGCAACTGGAGCTCCCAGGGAGCAGGGCCTTTACTCATGCACCGCTGTGTCCCCAGCCCCAGCATGGAGCCAGCACAGTGTGGACACCAATTAAAAACTGTGCTGCATGGATGATTGATTAGAATGGAGAGGCTGATGGAACAGAAATTCCAGTGAAGAAACTCAGTAGGAGGCTGCAAATCAAATATGGCGAGATTCACCTGCAGACCAGGAGTGTCCCAGAGGTTGGGGTAACCTGGAGGACTGAACATAACACGTGCAACAGCCAGACCTCCGAGGGGGTCATTCTGAGTCACCTGTCCTCCAAACCCAGGATGTGTCTGAGGAGGAAGCTGAGGATTCCAGAACTCTGAGTCAGTGGGTTACCTGTGCCACCTCCTCTGAGTCACTGGCCAAGCCTGCGAGCCTGCCTCGGTGTGTGAGGGGCGAGTGTTCCCCATGTTTATATCTGCGCCCACACTCTGCACACACCACCAGCTGCGGTGACTCAGGAGCCCTCACACTTGTTACTCAGTGGTTCTGTCACCGCGCTGCCTGTGAGGACTCACTGCTCACCTGCTCCCCCAGGGGAAGTGTCTTCCCACAGAGAAAAGGTGGCCCGCTTCCTGGGGGGCCAAGGCCAGGAGACTGCTGACTCCCCAGGTCCTGTGAGGCATCAACACCAGCTCACTGAGATGAAGCCTGACAAAGCAGGGCCCGGTGCTCCACCCAGCCCTTCCAGAAA
This sequence comes from Chinchilla lanigera, assembly GCF_000276665.1. Lineage (NCBI taxonomy): Eukaryota > Metazoa > Chordata > Mammalia > Rodentia > Chinchillidae > Chinchilla > Chinchilla lanigera. The sequence goes on along the minus strand of NW_004955435.1, from coordinate 18,476,987 downwards.
CTCTCCCACCTGCAAAATCCTCCCGTCACCTTTCCCCTTGGTGTTACTCTGGTCTATGGCAGTTCTTAGGAGGTAACTGCAGAAAAGGGAGTGGTCTCCTTGGTTCCTGCCATCCGTTATTGGAAAACTCTTGAAGGCCCTAAGGCCTCCCTGGTTCCCCTCCTCTACCCTTCTAAAGGAATTTCTAGTGCATCATTCTTCCTCTCTGAAACCATTCCTTCTATTATTGTCAGATCAACCTTCAAATGATAATTCTTGCTCAAATGTTTCATCTCACAGAAAATTCAGTCCCTGTAAACGACTTCAGTTCCCCAGTAAAATGTCTTATCCTTAGCAACGTCCAGTTTGCTACCAGCCGCACGTAGCCCGTTGGGGGCAAATTTGTAAAGGAAGGGAGGGAAGGAGGAAAGAAAGCAACTCATAACATCAGAAGAGTTCTTTCATTCTTCCTTCAGGTGGTTATTTATGATCTTAAAATGGTCCTCAAAGGCTTGTTTAAAATTATTCCATGACTCAAAGCCTAGTTCCAATAATAATCAGCATCCCCCATAGATTCTATCTAAAGATTTCCAAAGTCCCTCAAATGAGCATTGATTTACGTTGTACCAGGCAAGGCCTTACGCAAACATGATCCTACTATTTAAAACAAAATAATGAGGAAAGTTCCCTAGAATAGGAGGTGTTTGCATGGCCTCAAATATAAGATTTCTTCCTTGGAATCAGTGGATAAATCCTCCCTTAAACGGGGCATATGCATTACTATATCTCATTTAAACTTTACAAACATCATTCAAGGTGTGCAGTGTCTTTATCAACGGGATGATCAAGGTTCTGTGGGGATAAGCGCACATGCCACAGTCCACAGTGGAGCCAGTTTTGGAAGTCAGAGAGCTGACTCCTAAACACATATACCTTTCACTGTAGCTGGCAGGGCAGGGCAAGGGCTCTACCTTTAAGCGGGGGCCTTCACCTGCACATCTAAGTTATGTCACCTGGACAACTGCATGTGAACTTTCTGTCTGAGCCTGAGCAAGCCTCTCCTCACATGAGGAAGAAAGAAGTGTCTAGAAAGAAGTGTCTAGCTTCTTTTCTTTCATGATCTAGTAGAGCTCACAGATTGCCTTTGCTGCAAACTAAACTATTTGACCAATTTTACTGCACACTTATTGTGGGCCAGGATTTCTGCTTCATTTTATGATTAGATTTCCAAAATCAGGTAGACCTGCCCACACAAGAAGAACAAGCTGCAACATTAGAGAATCTGGAAATCTGGGCCTTCGAGGAGAGACGGGGTGAGACAAGGTGGAACGTGCAGACTGTGAGAGTGGTACAAAGGTCTGCAACCATGAGTGCCTGTGAAAGGCGGAGGTTAGTAGGTGTATTAGCCTAGTAATTAGATTTCATTCTCCCTCAGAAACTCAGTAGTTCTTTTTTAAGTTGGAATTTAGGGGTTTTTTTAGTTAATAACTGCCTCAGAGCACAAATGGCCCTCAAACTAACTGTTTTATTCTACACAAACAAGCTCTCACCCTGCTGAGAATTCTTTCCCTGCCACACACGCACACACACACACAAACACACACACACGTAGTCCTGTAAGGAAAAGCAAGTGAGAGAAGTAAAGTAAGAAAAAGAAAGAATAATGAACCTTCTCAGTGAATGCTTTTGTAATAGAAATTAGAATAGCTAGCATTTATTGAGCATCTACAATAGGCCAACCGCTAAGCTAGTGCTTCACAAGTGTTATCTCACACAGTTTTCACAAACTGCTTAGAAGGTGACCATCATCATCACACTTTCATGGGAAAAAACTGAGGTCCACAGTCACACCACTAGCAAGTGGCAAAGCCACTGAGTTCAGGACTTGGGCTCCTAAGCCCCAATTACATCAGCACAGCCTGTGTGTGTGTTAGCCCATCTAATCATCCAGCAGGCTTCTGGGGCAGAAGTCATGAGATTTGAGAGGAGGAGAAAGCAAGTCACCAGCCTAGACAGAAAACTAACAGGCTCAGGCTCTGGCCTCTTTCTTGGCCCCTTTCGTCAGGCACACCTGATCAGGCACAGCCCTGGCAGCCTGCTCTGATAAGGAACTAGCATCCTCAGCTTCCAGGAAGGGCCCAAAGACCAAAGGAGCTGTCCACCAGGTAGCTGTTCCAAAAGCCCTGCCCCAAACGTGAATGGGTTAAGTTGCTTTCAAAGGGCCAGAAACTCAAGAGATCACGTCCCCTCATTCTGTTCCTGGAGGCCCCTAGATGTCCCAGAGAAGCAGAAAAGAGCCACTGAACTGAGCATCTTCTTTCTTTGCACTGAAAATATCCTCCGTTGCAGCCCAGACCCTGTGAAGACTAAAACAAGCATTCTTGACTCAGCGGGCAGAATGCAGAGGGCCGTACAGAGCGCTGCTCGCGGCACTGAGGGTCTGACAGCCAGGAATGCTTTCATAGCCGTGCTTCGCTGCCTGATTCTGTCTGGAATGCGCAGGCTTTGTCCCTTTGATCTTTAATATGGCTGCTTGAAGGGACCAGGATCGCATATTTGCAGCTACTTCTGTCTTCATTCTCTCCCCCAAGTTTCTGGAAACGATTCTAAAACCTTGCATTCAGAACTCTCTCTCTTGCTTCTGTCAACTCACCCACTCCTAAAGAAGTGCCCTGAACTCAAGACCACCACGAGCCCCACCTCCCCGGCAGCAGGCTGGCCTGGCTGCCACGCATGACCTTCCACCTTCCTCACATCTGGGTGAGGGGACACCTGCCCCTCCTTTTCTCAGAGCCGCCTCCACAGAGTTGTGTACCCCAAGCACAAGAACACAGCATGTGGTAAATTGGATGGCGTTTCTTCTGATTGTTTGCTTTTGCTTTTCATCCAGATGTTGGTGTCATGTAGACCCCACCTGGAAGTCCCTCCATCACAGCGAGAGGTTTGTTTTCTATTACAGTTTGGAATAAGTCACAATGACTGGAAAAAGTGAGCAGCTGCCTGGCCTTTTCAAGCAATGCCCTTTCAGCTCTGTGCCCAAGAACAAGATTAGGGGCTCAACCTGCTCAGAGAAATGTAACTGTAGATATGCCACTCTTTTTTAAAGCGCATTTCTTCAGAAAAGGTGAAAGCAAGATCCTACTTTCAAGTCTGCTTTCATGGCCGCAGTAGTGGCTATGAAAATATCAGATCCTGTTTTCTGGAACCCACAAATATTACCTTAATCGGAAAAAGAATATTTTCAGATGCCATCAAGTTAGGGATCTTGAAATGGAAAGAACATCCTGGATTTCCCAGGTTATCACATGTATCCGTATGACAGAGGAATCCATATGATGAGGAACTGACACACATGGAAGAGGAGAAGCCCATGTGTAGACAGAGGCAGAGATTGCAATGATGCAGACCCAAGTCAAAGACTCTGGCAGCCACCGGAAGCTGGAAGAGGCATTGGAAGGATTTACCTCAGAGCCTCTGGATTGAGTCCCTGTTGATGCGTTGGTTTTAGACCTCTTGGTTTCAGAACTGTGAGAGAAAAACTGCTTTTTTAAGCCTCCATGTTTGTAGATATTTGCTGCAGGAGCCACAGGAAACTAAGACACTGCTTATTTCTAGAAGCTTTGCAGATAAATCTACAGACAGGGTAAAGAGAGGCACAGTGGACTTGTAGACTGTAAAATCTTCTGCCCATGGAGGAGTTCACTGGTGATGGATGTTTGCATCTGTTCAGCCGTACTGCAGAGCAGAGGAAGAATGTGCTGCCACTGGTAGCAATAGAAGACCTGGTAAGGTTGATGATCCTAGTGGGGGGCCCACCAATGGCCCCAGGAGTACTTGAGACCTGTTTTGTTCAGCCACTCCTCCTCATTGCGAGTTCCCAAGAGAGATGCAAGCACAAGGCAAAGAGGCGAACGTATCACCATATAACCATCCAGCTGCACAGCTCATGGTGAGCAGGAGTCACACAGCAGCGTGATGTCTTACCATCTTCTGGCAGTCACAGGGAACCAAAGACATGAGCCCCACAGACCTGTGTGTGTTGGCAAATGCACCTTAATGTTGTCCTTAGCATCCTGTTCCCTGGCAAATACGGCTGTGTTTCTAGGATTGTGACTAATTAACAACTCTTCTTGCTTTTCAGAACAAAAACAAGGAAGACAGAATGGAGTGAATCCCATCCCTCTACTACAAATGGAAGCAATTTGGGAGCCAAAACCTTCCCAAGACCATGAACTAAAACCTGTTTTGGACACATGGATGATGAGAGTGAATCACACCTTCTGTCCATTTCCAGCTCCCTGCTGTCACCGCCACCAAGGAAAAGAGAGCTCTCTCTGGTACCTACTTGACACCAGGTACTGTTCCGGGCACAAGCATAGAGGCTGAGCAAAGCAGATCCAGGCTAGATGCTTCCTGACCTTTAGCAGTTTGAAGTCTAAGGAAGTTCAGAGTTCACCCAAAACTTAGGCCCTGCCACCATCCAGAACATGACAGTCACACTTCCCACCCAGTGCTGAAAACCTGAGACCTAGCATTCCTGAAAGAAGCATGCCTTAATGGTTTAAGCAAGAATCAGATAAAGTTCAGAAACAGCATAAAATACGATGAAAACACAAGGCATTTTAAACATTTTAAACCAAGTAGATGTTTTAACCAATATTATAAACCAAAACACAAATCATTCTTATGTTTATAACCAATTAGATTAGAGGATGAGAAAACTGTGCTGCTAAGGTCAGAACCTATGGCCTCACTGACTACATTTGTTGTCATGTCACAGCCTGAACTTAAACCCTAAGCAGCTGAGGCCATCTGCCCTTTGGAGGACAACTCAGTAGCCCTAGCTTCCTTTACAGAGGATGACATGTTCTGTTTGTGTTTCCCTGTCTCTGTTTGCTTGTTTGTTTGACACATGAGGGAAGAAACAGAAACAGAACACTTGGTAAGGTCCAGGGAAACCTAAGTCAGTGAATAAGCAAGCCATATATCTAGAGGAGGAGGAAGAGGAACAAGAAGCAAAGGAGGAGAAGGACACGTCCAATCACCCAAATGTTTGTAAACATGCGAAAGTTTGGCATCAAACTTTTGGCATCATACACTTGAGGCACTCCATGATGGATCTCATAGGAGAGGCTTTCCTCTTTATTTAACAACTGTCTCTAAGAACGAACACTAAAAAGAAATCAAAACAATTATTCCAAAATGTTGAAATTTGGGGATTAAGTCTAATTGTTTCATGCTAGTAAAAATAAGTCAATTTTGACTAATTTCATGGAAAGTGGCCCAGAGCCTTGCTGTCTTGGGTCTGCAGCTACCTGGGTGGCACACGCCCAGAGCTGCATATCTTTGTGCTCCTCCTCCTTCAGTCCCAGCTCATCACCCGCACTCAAGCAGCTTTCCGCTGGCCCATAGCATGTTAGCCAGGACAACTATTGTTCAGGTCAAAATGAGAGGGAAGGTGCACCACAGGCAAAGAACCAATAATAGCAGGAAAGAGAAGAGAAAGTGACAGAGATAAAAACAGAGCAGAATCATCTAATTTAAAGAAGAAAGTAGAAGTAGGCCACATCAGAGGTTTGGTTGAACTGAATGAACTGAAGACAAAGGCCAGTAAACTGTTCATGTCACCATTGGCTTCAACCAGGTTATTTATGTCCTTAAACATGAACTGTCCAAGAATTCACTTTGGTATTTTACTATAATTTACTCATTCCTGCATTCTTAGGCATTCACTCTTAACTATTCAAAGATTATTTATGGACTATGCAGGGCTCTGGGCATAGTTCTAAAGACTTACAAAGTTTACACCAACCTGGAGGTAGAATCTGGTAGAGATCTGAGCCATAGGCGCAAATTTTCATAACATAGGATGAGGGCTGGATGTGTGGCTCAGTGGTAGGACATATGTGTAGCATGTGCAAGGACCTGGGGTTCCAGGCCCATGCCACACACACATGCAAGGAACAAAAAATAGTATGAACCTTGGTTGTTATATTATATACCGTTCTCTTCAATGAAGTTAATGCCTATCATTTTGTTCTGAAACCCTTTATCAAATTTATTGTTTTTGCTTTGTTTTGGTTTTGTCTATGTTGTTGGTATTTTGTTATTGTTCTTTTTTATTATTCTCTTTAAAATAAAAAAATAGTATGAACTTTACATGAAAAGAGTAGAACTTAAGGGGCTGGGGATTTAGCTCAGCGGCAAAGCGCCTGCCTGGCAAGCGCAAGGTCGTGAGTTCGGTTCCCGGTACCAGAGAAAAACAACAACAACAAAAAAAAAAAGAGTAGGACTTGATCAGAGGTATTTTTAAAAATAAAATTTTTATTTTCTGAAAAATTGTGAACAACATAGTTTCCCTATATGTTACACCTAATTCCCCCATTTTTAACATCTTACCTGAGTATGTACATTCTCCATTAATAAACCAGTATCTATTATTATTAAAAAAAAGCCCCTACTTCCTTCATATTTCTTTAGTTTTTACCTCACAGCTTATTTCTGTTCCAGGTTTCCATCCAGATTATACCATGTTGCACTTACTTACATGTTTTCTTAGGTTCCTCTTATGGAGACAGAGGATAATAGCGTGAATTTGCAAAGCAATTCTTTTCTTGCATTTTCTTTTCAATTCTCTGTCCCTAAATGAAATCTTGAGCTGGACCCCAAACTTTCTGAGTATCTCTCAGAAAATGTACCATATTAAAATACAAAACTAATATATACAGTATAGTGTAAGAATTGGCCAAAAGAACCCATAGTGGAGTAGACAGAAGAACTGAGCAAAGTACTTGAGGCCAAAGGAAAGCAGAATACTATGCAGGCCAATAGGCTAGAATCTTAAAGAAGTGATAGAGAGAGGCCCATGGAGAGGAGGACGAGAAAAGGCCTTGCAATCAGGAGTTCACATATAGCCTTCAAGATAACAATTGTGTAGCATGGTGGGAGTGGAAGCCACAGTGGAGTGGATGAAGAAGTGACGAAGGCCACTATGTGAGTGGTAAATATAATGAGAAAAATATATAGACTGGCACATTAATTCAGCAGCATTTAAGAAAAAGGTCAAGTATATGGTAATCAGCTTCTAAAAGGCTCCCAATAGGCCCCTTCTGATACTCTGATACTCAAACTCTTGTTTAATCTCTTTTGCGTGTGGATTGGGCCTTGTGATTCATTTTTAGCAAATAGAATATGGCAAAATTGATAGGTCATTCTGAAATAAGGTTACAAAAGACTGATATCTCTCTTTTCTCTCTGTCTCTCTGTCTCTCTATCTTTGTCTCTCTCTGTCTCTCTCTCTCTCTCTCTGTGTGTGTGTGTGTGTGTGTGTATGTGTGTGTGTGTGTGTGTGTGGCTGTGTCTCTTCCTCTTCCTCTCTCTCTCTCTCTCTCCCCCCTTAGCTTATTCACTCAGATGAAGCAAGTTACCATGGTATGAGCTTCTCTGTGAAGAGGCCCCACATGGCAAGAAGCTGAGGTGGTCTCTGGTCAACCACCAGCAAGGAACAAAGGTCCTCAGACCAACAGCCAGGAGGAAAACAATGCTGCTCAATGCCATGAAAGCCATGTGATTACGGTTGAAAGGGGACCCTTTCCAGGTTCAGCCTTGATGCGAACAGCAACCCCTGACAATGCTTTGCCTGCAGTTTGTGAGAGGCCTTCCAGCAGAGGGCTTAGCTAGGCCATATCCTGACACCTGACCTACAACAAACTGAATATTTGTTATGCAGCAATACCTAGCTAATGCAGGATGGTTATTTTTGATAATGAAGGTCTATAAATGTTTCTAAGCTCAAAAATAATTGTGCTTGGTAATTTTCTTGGAACCTGTAGACACTGTTGCTAAAGGTTTTTATTTAGTCACAAGAATACAGCACTCCCTGGCCAGCGCTTTTCAGGAAAAAACTGAAAGTCTTGCACACTGAGATAGATTAAATGACTCTGATGCTGGGGAAATAAAGGTGGCACTGAGCTAGAGAGAATATCAAGAGATAAATTCAGACATGTGATCTGGGACCAGAACCATGGGGAACTTGGCCTTGAAATACGAGGAAATACAAAAAATGTAGGAGGAAAGAGACATAGAAATTCTGAACTAGAAAAAGGAAAAATTGCAATGTTCTCTGAAAGAAAGACTATGAGACAACCTATAAGACTGAGGTGTTTCAAGGGGGGGATCAGAATGAATAGACTCTTGAGAACGCTTTGGTGATCACTAATAAATTTAAAGTGATAGTGAAGGCATCGAGAAGCCCTGAAGATGACCAATGAGCGCAGTGTGCAGGAAAGTGAAGCATTGCCCCCTCTTCTCCCTCCTCACTCTCTGCACCACTGGGAATGAAGAAGGTTGCAGGACAGACTCCAGGGAAAAGACAAGTTCCTGCTATGGTAAGGAAATAGAAAGAGGACTTTAGGGAAAAGTTAAGGTGAGGAGTCAGTTAAATAGAACAAACTTTTGAATGGATGTAGTGGAAAAGTCCCAAGGAGGGAGAGCAAATGTGTCCTGGATGTGTTAAATTGGGTAGAAAAAAAGGTCAGGACTCCATCACAGAGGCAGCTTTCAATAGCAGGGGGAAGGAGGCCAAAGGCTTAAGATGAGTTCTTGGCTACTGTTAGTTAGAAAACACCAGTTAGGTTCACTGAATTAACCATCCCCCCAATCTAAGTTAAATATTGATCCACCAGCAGCACCAACATTTTCTGCTTCACTAAGAGCACAAGATCTGGCAGCGCAAGGCTACCTCCATGAGTTGGTCCTAGAGTTGCGTTCAGGACTCAGGAAAATGATGGCACATATCCATACCCCAGATGTTTCCAGCCCTGCATTTTCCCTTAAAAGTTTTCCATTCATTTTGTACAACAATTTGCCTTATGTCTAAATTAGCACACAGGAAAGATCCCTGGACTAAGTTAGGAAGCCTGGGTCCTGGTCCCAACTGCACCCCTGGGACCATATGTAACCTCAGAACAACCTCCGTGGCACCATTTGTAAATCAAGGGGGCTGACCCCGATGTTCCCTTGAGTCCCTTTGGCACCAACATTCCAACAGCCTGAAAATGCAAAACATTAAACCGGGTCTGTGGATCATAGGGCTTAGTTTTTGGGAACGCAGTTTTCAAAAAGGAAAGCATTCCAGCCCTTATCTGTAACCTTCTGGAGACTTCCTACCCATTGATAGAATTCCCTTTGGGAAATGTTTTGAAATAGTGGACATTACCATGGAATGAAATTCTGGGAATTAATCTGCAGGAAAGACTGAAAATTTTGAATGTTTTTTTCCCCCAAACGTATGAGAAATCTTTATTCAACTGGACATGGGCATATTTCTGAAGCATCCTGTTTGCATTCTCAAAGTGGGGTTTGGTAGGAAAAAGAGCTTAGGCCAGATATCTTGCCACTTACTCACAAAGTTGTTAGGGAAGATGCACTGACAACTAGTGAGTCATGTCTAGGTCATTTCATGTCTAAGTTTTAAATTATCTCCAAGTGTTGCCACACCCACACATCCACGTACACCTCACCACCAGCGCCAGGAGATGGATTGTGAAAGAATGCCAGTCACGTCCACGAAGTGAAAGTGGGGCTTTCTCCTAACCTCCAGCATCCCTGAGGAATACTCTCTCACACCGCTGCTTGCTTCTCTGATGGTAACTCCTGAGGTCATTTGGTCCCGTCTTAGACTTTGTAAACTTGGGATAACCCAACAAAAATGTCTCAATCCATATCCCAAATTTCACATGAAAGAAGGGAATGAAAAACAGGCATGGAAACTTCCTTTAATTTCAAATGCAAGAATTTTGATTACCCTAGCCAGCCACTTGGAGACTTTGAATATCATTACTTTTTTATCATACTGTTACTAGTAAAAATAAGAATACTCTTTACAGTGGTACACTGTATAGTCCAAATCTTTTATTTTTTCGATCAGTCAACAAAGATATCTTGGACACTGTGCTAGGTGCTGAGAGGGAACTCAGTATCTACACTATGAATTAACTATACTGCAATGAAATAAATTCTATAATAGTGACATGTTAAAAGTAGGATGTAATTAATTCTGCCTGCAGGTAGGGAAGTTGAGAAAGGTGAGTGTTAAATGATGAGTAAGGGTTTGAGGATAAGTAAGAGTTATCCAGGTGTTGAAAGAAATTTGGAAGTCATTTTAGCCAAAAGGAATCGGGTGGGCAATTGTGGGATAAGTTCCTTGTGGACAGGCACCATGGGAACTTAAAGTAGGACACTGGTAATAGGGATCCCCAAGCAGGACATATTAAAAAATATTTTTGAAGCAGATTCTAAAGATTTTGGTCTGATGAAAAATGAAAAGGTCCATAGTTTTGGTATAAGATGACTCAAAAGGCCTTTCTGACTTTCAAGTGCAGGCAGATGAGCACAGTGAGAGAGAGAAATGTAATGAGTTCAGTTAGGAACATATCAAGTTAAAAGGCTGTGAACTAGAGTCTTGAAGCCCAAGAGGAAGCTGTAAATATGTGTCAGCAGCTCATGAGAGTTTGTTGGCTGATTTTTACTAATGACCATTCATAGACACAAGTGAATCAAGTTGTTCAAGATCCAGTGTTTTGAAAATGTGTTGAAAACTTCATTTCCAAAGAAAAAAGGTAAATCCCCAAATAAATACAAACTGTCTTCCAAGTTTTCTCTTTCGTCTCTCCTGAAACAAAAGTAAAAGTGGGAGGAGGAGTCAAAGATATCCCTCTGCCCTTTGATTCTGAAGATGTCATAGTGGATTTCTCAGCTCTTCAGAATCCCAGTGGAATGATCCCCAAAAGCAGTATTAGCTGTCTGAGCACTAGTTAGCTGACTTACTGCAGAGCATAAAAGCAATGAATATTTTGACAGAAAATCACAGCAATTATTTCTGGGCAGATAATCTGCCTGATGATTTCTTCCACACACTGCCACTAAGAGTTCCCTGGCAGGACAGACTTTATTGGAGGCCTTGAACGTGAAGCATGATGCCAGCTTGACACCATATGATACCTGAAAAGTGCACTGAATAAAGAGTTAAAGGACCTGCTTATAGGGTTTTAATCCCTTCTCCACCACTAATGGTCCATGTGACCCGGGGCAAGTCACCTCAGCCTTCTGAATCGCAGTCTGTTCCATAAAACCAATCTATATTCTCTTCTCTTTCTCCCTCTCTTCATTTCTCTCCCTCCCTCTTTCTTCCCCTAACCCTGTGTGTATGTTTGTGTATGTGTGTGTGTGTGTGTGTGTTTTATTTCCTTCATTGACCCTTTCCCAGGTCTCAAGAGCTTTTTAGGTCTGATTCCCATTAACTCAGGGACTCAAGTTGGAGCCAGATGATCAGCATGCTGAAAGAAATAGTGAAGGCAGGCACTTCTTTATTTCCATCTCTTTGTGGACTGGATAGTCCATCATATAAATACCTAAAAATGTATACCTTTTTGTGTTGGTTACTTTTCTCTTGTTGCTCAAACAAAATACCCAAAGCCTAAAGTTAAGGAAGGAAAGGTTTATTTAGCTCACAGTTTGTAGAGGTTTCCATCCATAATTGGGTTGTCCAAGGCAGGGTGTGGCACATGGCAGAGAGGCAGCAGTTTGTGGTGGTGGAAGATAGCAAAAGCAATGACAGAGAGGTGTGTGTGTGTGTGAGAGAGAGAGAGAGAGAGAGAGAGAGAGAGAGAGAGAGAGAGAGAGAGAGAGAGAGAGAGAGACTGTTCTTTCTGTCTCTCATTCTGTATGCAGGCTATCCGCCCTAGGGCAGGTGTAGCACTCACACCCTTAATCCCAGCATTAGACCATGAATCAATCACAAACTCTAGAAGCCCACCCTATGACTGCATAAGGTTTTTGGGGGACAACTAGACACAAACCTTGACACTTCTACTATGTGTATACATAGTATTGGTGCCTGGGAATGGAAAGTAGAATTGGAATTAGTCACTGAGTGAGAAAAACAGAATGGCCAAAAGAACTTTAAGGAGAATATCAAAGAAAGCCTGAGTTGCCTGAATTTGCTGCTAGTAAAAGTCAGACTTGGAGATGGTTGCTTATAAGGACTAAAGGAAAGTGAAGAAAACCTTGTTGGAAATTTAAAGAGAGGAAATCACTGTTATGCAGAAAATTTAGCAATATTTCCTCCTGTAGCCAAGTGAAAGAAAATGCACCTACTGTACCAAGCAATTCAAATAAGATTTCCAGGCAGAGTCTTGAAGGTGTCACCTGGCTTCTTGTTGCTTCTTATATCTAAGTGAGAGGAGGGAGACAAACTAAGAAAAGCATTGTTAAGCCAAAAGACAGTGCTTGGCTGGCTTTGAAGCTTCTGAGACTTTCAGATGGAAAGCAACACTAAAATTAAGAAATTGCTCCTAAGCAAAGATCAAACTCAAGTACCCTCAGGAAACAATGTTTTAAAGGTGAAGTCACAGGTGTAACTATAAAATCCTTTTACAAGACCTCAGAAAATTTAAAAAGTGGCTCTTCAGAGTATGTTCAGTCTGGCAAAAGGCTCTCCACAGAATTTAAAGGTTTGCCTTACAGCACTGAGATATAAGATAATCAGGGTTCTAGAATGCTTAGGGGCATTGTCCCTCAGCCAAGGATCTCAGCAGAAGCCCTACATAGGGAGAATTTATCTCAAAGAGATTTGTACAAGTGGATTTTTCTGATGAAGCAAACCTTTAAGAAATTCATGGAAGGACCACAAAGATTTTAGAGAATGATCTCACCAGAGTACTGTCAACATGGATCTGCAATGGCAAAAACAGGATAAATGAACAAGAGGCTTTGAATTCTCAAACTTTTACAAGCAGAAACAGAGTGAGGAAATCACTCAACTGCAAAAACATGATGCTATTCATTAAAAAAAAAATGACTCAGATAATGGACCAAAAGTCTATAAAACAAAACCAAGAGCTATAAACTCATTTGCAGGCAGAAGTAAGACTGGGTCCTAACAAGAAACTTACATTTGATGAATTTCAGAATTACTATGAGCCATTTATGTGTGCCTTTGTTTCTTCATTTTCTCAAAAAAGTATCTACATTGATTATCATCTGCCTATACCACCATTGTACATTGGGTATGCAGGGGATAGATAATTTGTTCCCTTACTTCTTTGGTCTATAAGTTGAAAGGACCATACTGAAAAAGCTGAGCTTAAGGAGCTATGCCTGAGGACCTGGATTTGATTTCGAAGGTGGGATTCTGAACTCTGAGCTAATGTTATTTTCTGTGTGTGTGTGTGTGTGTCTCTGTGTGTGCGTAGTATTTGGTTTTTGAATTTTGAAACAGGGTCTCACTATATAGTTGAGGCTGGCCTTGAACTCATGACAATCCCCCTGCCTCAGCCTCCCCAGTGCTTGGGTTACTGGTGTGCACCACCATGACTGTCTGGACTGATGCTGCAATGGGATGAAAGTGTGTAAGCACATTTCAAGTGCATTTTGCATGGGTGGGAAACATCCATGATTGAAAGTTAGAGAACAGACTATAGCAGCCACATTCAAGATGTTCCAGACTGATTCCCACTTCCTGGCACTCACATCCCTATGTAGTCCTCTGTCATCCTGTATCAAGACTTCACTGTGTGACCCTCTACTGTATGACAGATGAGACAGTGCATCATGCTGACTTCAAGTTACGTTATATCTGCTATCTCTTTCTTTCTCAGATCATCCACTCAAGGAAAATTTAGCTGCGGTGTCACGTATAGTCTTACAGATAGACACACATGATAAGGAATGGAAGCCTTCTGCCAATAGCCAGGTGGGTGATATTGAAAAAACCTTCTCCAGCCTCAATGAATTTGTGAATTACTACAACTTTGGTCAAAAGTTCACTGAAATTCCTGACTGAGCTAGAATCAACCAGCTAGATCCTTCCTGGATCTCTGACCCTCAGAAGCTGTCAGATTATAAATATTTGTTTTTTGAGCCTGCTAAATTTGGAGTTAATTTGTTACATAGCTAGAGATAACAGATTAATAACCAAGGTATATTTAAAGATCTGCTGTATGTTTCTATTGTAGTAAAACAGTTGGAAACAAAAATTTAAAATACAATTTACAGCAGCATAAAATATAGCATTCTCAGAACAATGTTGACAATATATGTGGGAGTTCCACATGAAAAAATATTATACATAATTGTAAAAATAAAATAACAAACTTCTAAATAAATGAGATAAATAATAAATGAGATATAAAATGTTCATAGTTTGAAAGACTATGAACATTTTGCCAATTTTTCTAAAACTGACTTTATATTCAACAGGATCTCCAACAAATCCTCAAGTTTTTTCATAGAGATTTTTAAGCTGATTCTAAAATCTACATGGAAATACTATTAGTCAAAACAATTTTGAAAAAGAACAAACTTGTAGAACTTTCTCTACCTAATTTCAAGGTTTATTATAAAACTACTATGATCAAGACACTGTGATATTAGCATGAAGATAAACAAATAGTTTAATAGGATAAAAAGTCCAAAAACACACCACATATTATATAATCAACTAATGCTTTACCAAGATATCAAAACTAAAGGGTAAAAAAAAATTTTTTTTAACAAATAATACTGAAAGAACAGCTTACCACGTCTGGAAAAGAAAAAAAATCTCAGCCAGTACAATAAAGTTAATTATAGATGGATCATATATATCAATGTAAAAGATAAAACCATAAAGCTTGTAGGAGACAACATAGAAGGAAATTTTGCAATCATTGAGTATGTCATGGTTTTGTAGGCTTCAGAAAGCAGCAAATACAAAGACAAAAAATACTAGTTATTTTTAGCAAAATTTAAAATTTCTACTAATCAAAAGGCACTATAAAAATAAAAATCAAGACAAAGTGGAATAAAATATTCACAGTGTCTGGCAAAGGACATATTAAAAATATATTTTCAATACACTTACAACTCAATAACAAAAAGATGAACAACTTATTTTAGGATAAAGAACTTGAACATGTACCTGATGATAGTATATAAATAACCAGTAAGCACATGAAAAGATGCCTGACATCATTAGTCATCAGAGGAATAAAATTAAAACCATAAGATACTACTACACTCACTGAAATGGCTAAAATTAAAAAGAATGACAATACTATCAACACTGGTAAGGATGTATAACAAATGGAAATTCCAACATTTTGGTGGGAATGTCAAATTGTATTTTCTCTTTGAAACTAAATCTGATACTTTGTTGTAATGATACACCTACCTTATGACTCAGTCATTCTATTTGTAGGTATTTCCACCAAGAGAAAATAAACTCTATAGCCACACAAAGATTTGTACAAGAATTTCAAAGAAGCTCTGTTCATAACAGCCAAAATTAGAAACTACACTCTCACCAAAAAGGAAATAGACAAATGTGGTATATCCATATAAATAAGTATGATTCAGTAATATAAAAGGGACAACTACTGGTACACCCAACTGTATGGGTAGACTTCAGAACATGTGCTGAGTTAAAGAAGCCAGACACCACAAGAGAGTTCATACTGTGTAGTTCCATAGGTAAAACTAATCTCTAGGGAGAAATCACAAAAGTGGTTTCCATTGAGGGGGCTGGAAAAGAGAAAAACGGTTTTTTCAGGGGTGACACAATGTTTGATACCTCAAGTTATATGGCTATATAACATGGTCAAAATCCATTAAATGTGTACACCACATCTATACATTTGCTTGTTTAGAAATTGAAGCCCAACTGGGCCAGAGATATAGCTCAGAGGCACAAGCGCCACTTAGCAAGCACAAGGTCCTGAGTTCAATTCCTGGTACCAAAGAAAAGAGAAAGAAATTAAACCCCAACTTGTAAAACCATTAAAAACAGCAAATACCTATATATCATTCTAATGAAAAATATCAAAGACTTTTACAAGAAAAATATCAGTCATAATCAAAATAAATAAATTCTTCCTAAATAAACAGAAGAATATTCTGTGCTCATGGCTTGGAAAACACATATAAAGTTATCAATTCCTTGTAACTGACTCCATGCACCACTAGCATCCCTGTGAGAGCCAGGCTGAACCCCAGACATCTTCAGGAACCCCCATGAGCTGCCCCTGCTCCTCCCTCAACAGTGGGCAAGGCAGGCGGAGAACCGGACACATTTTGGGGCCTCAGCGGCCATTCCAAACACCACCTACACCCCTGTGGGAGCCAAGCTAAACCCTGGACAGAGTCAGTGGCCTTGGGGACTCTGCCCTAACCCCTCCCCTACCTGGGTGGGAAGTAGGCTGGGTCCTGGGCAACATCTGAAGCCTCACTGACTACAACCTGCACCCCCACCCTTGTAGAAGCTGGGCTGAATCCCAGACAGCTTCAGGAACTCCAGTGAGCCTCCTCTGCCCCTCCCCCACCAGCCTGGGACCCAAATGAATGCAAGAAAGTTTTGGGAGCATCTGCAACCCCACCTTGCTCCCACACACCACTACAGGAGCCACGCAGAACACTGGGGACCTTCGGATCCTCACCTTACCACTCCACACCATCATGGGAGTGAGGCTGAACTCCAGGGAATCACAAGATCTTCAAAAATGACAAAACAAAGGAGTAAAATGCAATCTCAGAACTCTAACCCACCCAGAACAAGTCCAGGAGACATCAACGCAGAAGAGCTTGGAAGTCATATACCTGAAATTTCTGAAAAGATAGCAACTGAAGTAAAGAAACAACTCTATCAGACCACAGAACACATCAGATCAAAAATAATGTCTCAGGTAAAAAAAAAAAAAAAAGAAAAAGAAATGACAATAATAATGAAAGAATTGTTCAGCACATCCAAAGAAGACATTGATAAGAAAGCATAAAAATCTCATGGAAATCTTGAGTGATCAATATAGAAAAGAACTAGAAAGCATGAAACAGACTCAAAAAGAGGGGCTGGGGATTTAGCTCAGCTGCACAGTGCCTGCCCAGCAAGCACAAGGTCGTGAGTTTGGTTGCCATTACCGGAAAAAAAAAAAAAAAACCCTTCAGACTTAAAAAGATATCCAGAAATTTTAAAATTCCATCAAAAGTTGGCAAAACAGCTGCAATGAAGCTGAAGATAGACTTTCAGACCTTGAAGACAGCATTGCCACTAACAAACATAAAAGGAAAGAGCTCTTAAAAATAAAAAAGAACCAAGAAATAACAATTCAACAACTGCATGATGAAGTAATGAAAAACAATGTAAGATTAATAGGTGTCAACAAAAGAGAATGTGTCAACACAAATGACACAAAACAACTATTTGCAGAAATAATAGCAGAAAATTTCCCAGGCATGGAAAAAGAATCAGACATACAGTTAAGTGAAGCATATAGAACTCAAATTAGCCATAACCAAAATATCTACACCCAGACATATAGTGATCAAGATCCCAGAAATTCAACAAAAGATCAGAATATTAAAAGCTATTAGAGAAAAGAAACAAACCACATATAAAGGAAAGCCTATCAGAATCATGGCAGATTTCTCAACACAAACCATCAAAAAGAGCTTAGAGAAAAGTATTTCAGGTCTTGAAGGAAAACAACTTCCAACCCAGATTAATGTACCCTGCAAAACTATCCTTCAAATTTAATGGAAAAATAAAATACTTAAAAGATAAGGAACAACTGAAGAACTTCATCAGCACCAAGCCAATTCTACAAAGAGTACTAAAAGATATTCTAGAAAGAGCTGAAAAAGACCACAACCTTAAGAACAACAATGGAAAGGAACCACTAATCACAGCAAGCAATTAAAAAGAGAGAAAAAGGAAGATCCAACAGCAGGAAAATAACATGACAAAGATAAGCTAATACATAGCAGCTATAACTATCACTGTAAACGGTCTCAATTCACCGATCAAATGAAGCAGACTGGCAGAGTGGATCAATAAACAAAATCCAACTATATGCTGTACACAATAAACACATTTAACTCAAAAGGAAATTCATAGACCGAAAATTAAAGGATGGAAAACAATACTCCATGCAGCAGGAACCCAGAAAAAAGCAGGTGTACCTATTCTGTTGGCAGACAATGTGAACTTCAAACCAAGAACAACAAAAAGAAATAAAGAAGATCACTAAATACTTGTGAGGGAAAAACTTCAAGAGGAAGAGATAATAATCATGAACATCTATTCACTAAATACAGGAGTACCCAACTATATAAGACAAATTTTAACAGACATGAAAAATGAAATAAGCAGCAACACAATCATAACAGGAGACTTTAACACACCATTGTCACAGACATAGATCAACTAGACAAAAAGTCAGCAAAGAAATAGCAGAACTTAAGCAAACTTGTGAACAAGTGCACTTAGTAGAACTTTACAGACTGTTCCATCCATCTTCTCAGCTGCACATAGGATGTTCTCTAAAATTGACCATATGCTAGTACATAGAACTTGCTTAAGTAAATACAAGGAATTTAAATTATGTCATGCATACTGTCAGACCATAGTGCAATGCAATTGGAAATTAATGACAAAAGATATCACAAAAACTCCATAAACACATGGAAATTAAATAATACCCTCCTGAGCAACCAATGGGTCACAGATGAAATCAAAGAAGAAATTAAGCAATATCTACAATCAAACAAAAATGTAGATACAACTTAAAGGAACCTGTGGAACTCAATGAAAGCAGTCCTTAGAGGGAAATTTATAGCAATGAATTTCCACCTCTTAGAGCAGTGAATTCCTACCGCTTACAATGATAGTTATAACTGCTATGTATTGATGTCTTCGTCATGTTATTTTCCTGCTGTTGGATCCTCCTCTTTCTCTCTTTTTAATTACTTGCTCTGCTTGGTGGTTCCTTTCTATTGTTGTTCTTAAAACAATAGGAAAACAGAATGAGCACAAATAAACAATCTTATGCTACACTTCAAGCTTCCAGAAAAAGAAAAGCAAGTCAAATCCAAAACCCAAAGAAGACAGGAAATTATAAAGCTCAGGGTAGAAATTAACAGAATGGAGACTAAAAAAACAATACAAAGAACTAATGAATCAAAAAGTTGACTCTCTGAAAAGATAAATAAAATAGATAAACCCCTAGCCAACCTTATTTAAAAAAAGACAAGAAAAAAACTGAAATACATATAATATGAAATGAAAGTGGTGAAATTACTACATATCCTGTAGAAATTCAGAAGATCATCAATACCTACTTTGAAAATCTTTACTCTCATAGAATAGAAAACAGATGAAATGGACAGATTTCTAGATACATATGAACTAGCAAAGCTGAATGAAAAAGATATAAAAATCCTGAATAACTCAATATCAGCCAGCAAAATTGAAAACGTAATTAAAAAAAAAAAAAAAAACTGGTCAATGAAGAAAAGCCCAGGTCCTGATGGATTCACAGCTGAATTCTACAAGAAACTGAGAGAAGATTTAACACCAATTCTTCTCAAACTCTTTAATGAAATTCAAAGGGAAGGAATTCTCCCCAACTCATTATTGGAGGCAAGTATTATCCTGATACCAAAACCAGGGTAAGACCCAACCAAAAAAGAGAACTACAGGCCAATCTCCCTAATGAATATAGATGCAAAAATTCTCAATAAAATACTAGCAAACAGAATGCAACAAATCATCAAGAAGACTATACACCATGACTAAGTGGGATTCAACCCAGGAATGCAGGGATGGTTCAATATACACAAATCAGTTAATGTAATACACCATATCAATAGAGCCAATGACAAAAAAATCACATGATCATCTCCATTGATGCAGAAAAATCCTTTGATAAAGTCCAACACTCATTTATGATAAAAACCCTATAGAAAATAGGAATAGATGGCCTTTACCTCAATCTGATCAAAGCCATCTATGACAAACTAACAGCTAACATCATACTAAATGGTCAAAAATTGAAAGCTTTCACTTTAAAATCAGGAACAAGACAAGGATGTCCACTGTCACCACTCTTACTCAACATAGTTCTGGAAATATTAGCTAGAGCAATTAGACAAGAGAGAGAAAGAAAAGTAATGAGGATAGGAAAGGAAGAAGTGAAATTATCATTATTTGCAGATGACACGATACTCTACATAGAAGACCCCAAAAACTCCACCAGAAGGCTTATAGATTTAATAATCAAATTCAGTAGCATAACTGAATATAAAGTCAACACTCAAAAATCAATAGCACACCTGTACACAAATAAGAAACTCACTGAGAGAGAAATTAGGAAAGCACACCTTTCACAATAGCATCTAAAAAATTGAAATACTTAGGAATCAACCTAACAGAGGAAGTAAAAGATCTATACAGTGAAAATTATAGTACTCTGAAAAAAGTTATTGAAGAGGATTTCAGAAAATGGAAAGATATTCCTTGCTTGTAGATAGGAAGAACAAACATTGTGAAAATGACCATACTCCCAAAATTGTTGTACAGATTCAATACAATCCCAATTAAAATACCATTAGTATACCTCACAGATCTAGAAAAGAATTCCTAAAATTCATCTGGAACAAGAAGAGGCCTAGCAAAAGCAATCCTGGGCAATAAAAGAAAGACAGGAGGTATCACAATTTCTGACTTGAAATTATACTGCAAAGCTACTGTGATAAAATCAGCATGGTACTGGCATAAAGCCAGACCTGAGGATCAGTGGAACAGATTAGAAGATGCAGACACAACTACAAACACACTCAGTCACCTTATCTTTGACAAAGGGGCCAAATATGTTCAATGGAAGAAAGATAGCCTCTTTAATAAATGGTGCTGGAAAAATTGGCTTTCCACAAGCCAAAGACTAAAACTAGACCCATGTCTATTACCACACACTAAACTAAACTCAAAATGAATCAAAGATCTAGACATTAAAACAGAAACACTAAATCTATTGGAAGAGAAAGTAGGTAAAAATCTTGAAGACAAAAGGGTAGGCAGAAAGTTCATCAACAAAAACCAAACTGCACTAGAAATACTGCAAAGAATCGATAACTGGGATCTCATTTTATTGAAAAGTTTTTGCACATCAAAAGAAATCACTAACAGAGTGAAAAGAAAACCCATGAACTGGGAAAAAAACTTTAGCCAACTGCCCCTCAGACAAGGGACTTCTATCTAGAACATATAAAGAATTAAAAAACATCAACCCCTACAAATTCAAAGACCCAATCCAAATATGGGCATCTGAGATGAATACACACTTCTCACATGAAGAAATACTAATGGCGAATAAATACATGAAAAAATGTTCAACATCATTAGTCATTTGAGAAATTCAAACAACATTGAGATTCCACATCACTACAGAAAGAATGGCTATCATCAAGATATCAACCAATAACAAGTGCTGAAGAGGCTGTGGGAGAAAAGGAGCCCTATCGCACCATTGGTGGGAGTGTAGATGGGTGAAATTGCTGCGGAAATCAGTTGGAGATTCCTCACAAGACTAGGATTAGTAGTCCCACTTAATCACAGTGTATTTTTTAATCAATGAGTGTTTTCCCAGAATTCTGTTGGCTTTTGTGTTTCATATACATTTTATAATTACTTTATTAAGTGATTATTTTTCAATAATTATATTGATGTTGGTATGTTGCTTTAATCACTGGGTATTTTTCCAAAAGAATTAAAAACCTCATACCACAGTGATATATGTGCACCCAGTTTATAGCAGCACAATTTGTTATAGTTAAATCTTGGACACAACCTGGATGCCCATCCACTGAGGAATGGATAAAAAAGATGTGGTATTTTTATACAATGGAGTATTACTCAGCTATAAAAAAGATGAACTTGGGGCTTTTGTAGGTAAGTGAATGCAGCTAGAGACCATACTCATAAGTGAACTATGTCGGACCCACATGTGTAAACATCATATTGTCTCCCTGGTGTAGGAACCTGAAAGAGTAAGTAAAACCCAAAACATACAATAGATGATATGAAAGGGAAAGAAATTGCTCAAAGAAAGGATGAGGGAGAGAAGAAAGGAAGAAAGAAGACAAAAAAAATTATATATATATATATGTGTGTGTGTATATATATATATATATATACATACATACACATATGGTTGTATATATACAACCATGAAGGATAGCTGGGATAATTGTACTGCTGATGTCTGATGGTTTATTGAAAGGAACAGTTAATACTTAAATTTTTTTATATTTTTGACAAATTTTGCATGCTTATATCTGGTAATCTGAGCAACTGATTTGAAGACAACAATATGCAATGGAACAACCATTGGTGAGTTCCTACCATGTTGTCTAGTGAAACTCTGTATTGTCTCTAATATTTTATTTAATAATTATTTTTTATTCTCTTTAATGATTCGAACAATCTTCCATTCTTACATCTGGTAATCTGAGCAACATAGTTGAAGATAACAATATGTAATATAACAATCACTGTTAATTCCTATCATTTTGTTTTGAAACCCTGTATCATTTTTAATGTCCTTGCTTTGTTTTGTTTATGTCTGTGACGTTGGTATGTTGCTATTATTCTTTTTGTTGTTTTTTTTTACTATTCTCTTTAAAATTACAAAAAAGAATTTCTTGTAATTGACATGAATTCAGCACAGTTCCAATTAAAATCTTAGTAGCTTCTTTTATTTTAAAGAGAATTTTTAAAATTTAAATGAAAAAAGATACAGAATTCCAAAACAAGATGATAGAAAGTTAACAATGGCTGTTCTATTGCAAATTGTTATCCTCAAAGTAGTTGTTCAGATTACCAGATATAGGCATGCAAAACTGATCAAAAAATTAAGGATTAACTGTTCTTTTCAATAAACAAATAGAAATTAGTAGTACAATTATCTTAGCTATCTTGTATGTATATTTTCCCTTCTTTCTTTCTTTAGTCCTTTCCCTATTGTTATTTTAGTAGTTTTTTGGTAAAACTTAATAAAGTAATTATAAAATGTATATGGAAACACAGAAGCCAAGCATAGAAAATACACTTGACAAAGCAAAAGAGACTTTTTTCCAAAAATCAAACATTAACATTTTGGATGTTTTTGTGTTGTTTTGTCAGGTTTTTTTTTTTTAATTTTTAAAATAAAAAAATTAAAAAGCAATAAAAATTTAAAGAGAAGTGTTTGTGCAAGGACAAACAGAGCAACGGAATACAGTAGCACTTCGTTTGTGATACAGTGATAAAAAATTTGTTGAAAGTTGGTATTACAGAAAGGTGGAAAAACTATATTTTTAATAGTTTATGCAAAGTTGATTGCATATCCATATGGAAAAAGAAAAATTTAACTCTTCTATTGGGTTAATAACATCCCCTACTTATTGCAGGCTGATTAGGTCTGCAATCTTCTAAATAAGTGTACAGCAAAGGCTACATAAAAGAGGCAAAAGGAATGATTTCAGGGCTCTAGGAAAATCAAAGCCCTCTCACAGAATTTGAGATTCTCTCCTGGCTTAAGACCTTCTCTGGGTGGCCCATATTTGTTTGGTTATCAGAAGAAGGGAAGGGAATACTCAAGAAGGGTGGAACCACTCAAGAACTTCTCCAAGTAAGGTATTAAATTGATCCTTAACAAGGATTAAATTAATCCACCCAGAAGTGAGATGCCTGAGGCTTTATCTAGTTGAGATCAGATCCTGGTGTCCTTGGCTGTGATCTTGTCTTATCCTTTGAGGCTTTCTGGTTTCATCCTCCATTACAGGTGTTAGTAGGGATTAATGACTTTCGCAGGTTCACTTACTGTGAGTCCCTCACTCACTTCCAGACAAGCGGCCCGGGCTTTAGACAGATTCACAAGTAAACATAAAAAAGCCAATTGGTTCATTTAAGTCCTGCTTGGGGCTGCTTTATAGTGCTCTCCATCACTCTTCTCTCATAGAATATACAAAAGTCAATTCCAAGAAACATATAACTTTACATTTAAAAGGGAAATTAGGGATTCTACATTATTATAAGGATATGCTAGTACACATTAATATAAGGATATTTTTACATTATACATTATACATTAATATAAGGATATTTTCATGACTATGAGGAAGTATATATTTTTTAAACTGGAGGCAAAACTGCATCAGTCATAACACAAACACAGTATAACAGTAACAATATCTTCAAAATCTACAACTTCTGTTCACCAACACACATAATAGAATACAAAGGAAAGGAAGGAATAAGTGGCAATATATGTAAGTGACAAAAGGTTTACATTAGTTATATCAAAAATACCTAAAATTAGTAATAAGAGGGGATGGGGATTTAGCTCAGTGGCAAAAAGCGCTTGCCTGGCAAGCGCAAGGTCGTGAGTTCGGTTCCTGGTACAGGAGAAAAACCAAAAACCAAAAACCACCCCCCCCAAAAAAAAAAAAAAAAAAAGTAATAAGAAGCCAGGTAGAAAATTTGAACAGGCATTTTATAAAATTTGAACATGTATCCCCACATACACAGTCACCTGTGGGAACCTAAGACTCAATGTAATAAATTAAGAGGAGGAGGAGGAGGATTAAGTCATCAGCCTTCAGCTCTCATAAATGGGACTAAGTATTCTCATAGAATGTCTCCAGGGAACTAACTAGGTCCTTTTGCCTTTCTGTTTCTTCTTCCACAAGAAGACATAATGTTCATCCACTCAGGAGGGCACAGAAATAGGCACCATCTTGGAAGCAGAGAGGGAGCCTTCGCCAGATGCCAAATCTACTAGTGCTTTGATCTTGGACTCACCTTACTTCTGCAACTGTAAAAGATTGTGTCTATTATTTACAAATTACCACAATCTAAGGTATTTTTGTGAAAGTAGCAGGGTCAGATTAAGACACTAAAGATCATTTGCAAATAACCAATAAGTAGGAAAAGTTATTCAAACTCATTAGTGATCAAGGAAATACAAAATAAAGTCACGACATAGCTAATTCCACATTCCCACCAGCGTGGCTAAAATTTAAAATGAATTAGCATTGGTGAACATTTGGAACAATGAAATTTTCCATATATTGTGGTGGTTGCATAAATTAGTATGATCACTTTGGAAAATAGCTTGATATTAAGTACTAAAGATGAAAATACTTATATCTTACAATCTAGGGGTGTACCCAACAGAAATGCATGCATGTAAACACCAAGAGACATGATCAAGAATGTTTATAGTGACTATATTTGTAACATCTAAGTATGAAAATAACCCAAATATTGATCAATAAAAAATTGTATAAGTAAATTACAGTATACATGTACTAGAATACTATACAGCAAGAAAAATATATAAACTACACTTAACATGAATGATTGAGAAAAACCAAGCATAAAAGAAAATTAGTATATGATTCTAGTTAAAGTTAAAAAGCAGGCAAAACTAAGTGGTAGAATTTTACTTCAACTGTAGTCAAATATTGGTTGACTTTGAAGAAGTTTCTATTTTGGAGATAGAGAAGGGGCTTGAGCAAGGTATCTGGGGCTGTGACTGCTCTCTTTCCTCCCCTGGATGGAGGTTACCAAGATATTTTCTTTTTATAATTGACTGAACACATTCTTGTGATAATTTCTTTCTGTGTGTATAATACTTCTTAATGAAAATCAAAAATCACAATTAATAAATCAGTGCCTAGCATGTCATAACACTCAGAAAAAAGTTCCCATTATTACGCTGTTGGTACCCCTCTCACCTTGAGCGCACAGAACAGATGTTATTCCCCCAAAAGGCCTTCCAAGAAAAATTGCAGGCTGTCACAGCAAATGCTGACCTACTTCTCCCTTTCCTTTGAGGGCCAAGGTCATAGGTAAGGGAAGGAACTCCAAAGCAGAGACTGTCATTGCATCATCAGACCCAGATACAGAAGGACTCCTGTGCCCATTCTCACCTTCTTAAGAGTCGGACACTATGTGTCATTGAAGAGTCTGGGCTCTGCTACATATGAAAGAACCTTTGGAGATGCCGCATGCCTCACCTACAAAATGAAAATAATTATACTACCTCACAGGAGTCAATGAGGAAACTAGATGAGATGATCTGTGAAAGAGCCCAGCCCAGTACAGTTTCCTAATTTTAACCTTTAGCTCTTCTGTCCCGCTTCAGTGTTCTCCAAGAAAGCTCAGTCACCTAAAATGGTTGCCTAACACCAGAATTCTCCTGGAAAGTGGGAGTTTCAAACAGTCTGCTTCTTTCTTAGACTAAATTCCTGACTTTTGGCTTAGAAACTCCAGTTCCCTCTAAGTCAAAGATGTGTATTCCTAGAAGACCTGCCCCTCTGGTACCTGTCTAGCCACATCTTCCTCTTGCTGAGGATTTCCACAAAGATCCATTCCTTTCCCTTACCCTTCTGGGACCCATGAAGATAGTGTGCTGCTCTCCTGAAGGTTGCATGCTTGTGCACCTGTGCCCATATCTTGACTGCAAATACATAATTTTTCAAGACTGTGTATAAATCAGAAAAATGTGTGAACCACTAGTAGAAACAAAATTGGTGTGTTGCTTCCATGCTGTGTGAACTATATCCTCCCACATGCGAAGGATATGGAAGAGCAGTTGACATTTAGTACGCCACTGGCCTGTCCTTCCACGTTGACAGTCAAATCTATACTTACTGGTTCTGTCTGAAATCAGTATCAATGAATGGACTCCACAGTGTCCCCAACCACTAACTTCATTTCTTCTTTCCTTCCTCACAGAATGTTGTTTTCAATTTTTTCTCATCATTTACAATACTCTTTGCCACATAGTCCACGACCCTCACTTCTGTCCCTTAGGCAGCACATACCGACACCCTCCAAATATGCACCTCTTAGACTTCGGCAGCCTGATGCATCTCTGAAAAACAGCTTCTCCTCCACTTTTGCCCTCATTCCTCTTCCCCGCCTGGATGCTGCATGCAGCTCTTGATCAGGCAGTGGCGACTCCTTCCAGCACCTCTCCCTTTCTGTGCTTTGCTGCAACACCAAAACAGAGGCAGCTTTACCAGGTCCCTAATTTGGTATTATCAATTTTGTACTTTTTTCTTTAAAAGCACTCCCCAAACTGCATAAGCATCAGGTTCTTAATACTATATTACCTCCATTTAACAGTTAAACTGAAGAGTTTATGCACACTAAGAAAATATGCATAATGTAATGGGATCAACTGCTACTGAGCTTTGCCTCTTTTCAAAGCTCATAAACTATATGCTGGCCTCTTTGTTTACTGTTAGCAAGAGCCTCCACAATCCTCAGTGTTTCTGTGAGGATTATTGCTATGTAAAAGAGTGCTAAAGATGTTCAGGTACATGATCCATCATCACCTCTGCCCCTTGTAACAGGAACTGACCCAACCTTCTCCTTGCCAGTCACTTGGCACACAGCAGTCAGGTTGTGCCCTGTCCTGTGTGGAGCAGTGTAGGCCTCTTCACCTCTCTGAGCAGTACCACCAGATTTAGCAGAAACATAGTGACAGGAGGAGAGAGTGAACTGGGATGTTCCAATCATCCAAGAAAATGGAGCTTTTTATGGAAAGAAACTTAGAAAGCCCACTCCATTGGTGGTTCCATTTTCCTAAAGTCAAAGAACCATCTGTCTGTCAGTCTGCCCAAGTCCCTCGCCTACCCACTAAGCACAGCTATCACTCTCAGACAGGCTGAGTACCACTGGAACAAGAATCCTCAGCAGGCTGGTAGCCATCACCGTGGCTGTCCCAAACCCTTAACAATTGACACTTTGGGGGGAATTTCACCTTTGGGACAGCTAATAGAGGCCTCCACCTGACCACACTGTCAACTGATGTGACCTATTTAATGGATAACTTAGCATGACCAGTAAAGTTGAAGATGGACATTCCCTGTGAGCCAGTTCCCCACTTCCAGGTGTTCCCCTCAATGGTGCTCTTGACAGTTCACAGGAGGCAAGATGTTTAATGCAACATTATCTATAATAGTGAAAAGGAAAAGGGAAGCAGGAAAGGAGGAAAGGAACCTGGAATAACCTAGATATCTAACAATATAGGCATGGGTAACTGAATTATGGAGGAGTCATGCAATGAATGAACTAGATCTAGATCATTAGCATGGATAAAGCTAAAAAAACTATAGCTTAGTGAAAAGAAAATCAAGTTATAAAAGTTGTACATACTAGGATATCATTTATATACATTTAAGCACATAAGATAGTGCATATTGTATATGAACATGTAATAAAATTCTGGTGACACTTTTAACAGTAAGAAAGTAGATTTTAATGCATTTTTGCATTATATAGTCTAAATATAAAGTACAAGACAGGTTGTCAGGCTGGGTTAAAAAACAAAATACAACTACATGCTTCTTTGTAAATATCAACAAGATGAATCTCTGATTCACATGAAATGTGAAGGAAATAGCATGGTCAAAGCAATGCTGAAAAATAAGAACAAAGTTGGAAGTCTCATGCTGCCCAATTTCACAACTCATCCCAAAGCTACAAGACAAGATGGTGTTGGGGGAAGGCCAAAACACAGAGCAGTGCAACCAAAGAGCCCATAAATAGACTCAGAAATATAATCAATGCCTCTTTGATAAAGTTGCAAAGTTGAATCAATGTAGAAAGAAACATCTTTGATAAGGAATGTCTAAACAATTACACATTCATACACAAAAAGCTAATGTAGAAAACTAGCTCATACATTACATAAAATTAATTCAAAATAAATCATAGATCTAAATGTAACACCTAAAACTGTGAAACTACCATAAGAAAACTGGAAAAAGATTTGCATGATGTTGGATTTAACAAAGAATGACATCAAGAAGTATGGTCCATAAAGTAAAAACTTTGAATTTATCAAAAAATTCTGTCCTTGTTTGAGACAGGGTCTCACTCCATAGTTCAGGCTGACTTTGAACTCATTATGTAGCCCAGGTTGGCCTCGAACATGGGATGATCCTTCTACCTTAGGGATGAACCACAATACCAAGTTTAAAATTTTAAAACAGCTGCTCCTCAAAGGATACTCTCAAGAGAATGAAGAAGATGAGCCAGAGACTTGAAAAATATTAAAAATCATACATTTATAAAGGTCTTGTATACTGTATAGACCATATAAAAAAATTTAAGTAATAAAAAGCTCAACCCAATTTTTAAAAATTGGCAAAAGACCAATGTAACAGGTCACCAATGAACACACAGACCACTTGTTTCTACTGCATACCATAATGAGTAGGAAAGATAATAACTGTACAATAGAGAAACCTTGTAGAGCAACCTATATCAAGAGATTAAGGTCAACATCATCAGTTAAAAGTTATGTCAACTTCAAGTACCTTCTGGCATGATGTGGTATGAAGCATAATTCATCTTTCACTTCCTTAGGTTAATTCCAAAATATTTAAGTTTTCTTGATGCTATTGTGAATGGTATTTGTTTCCTAACTTCTTTCTCAGTGTGTTCATTATTAGTGTACTGGAAAGCCACTGATTTTTTGTGTTGATTTTTGTATACTGTTAAATCACTAATTTTTAATTTTGTATACTGTTAAATCACTAAATTTTTAATTCTAAGAGTCTTCTGTTAAATTTTGGGGGTCTTTTATAAGATAAACATGTCACCTACAAATAATGATAATTTTAATTCTTTTTTCCTATACATAGCCTGTGTATTTCTTTTTCTTGCCTAATTGTTCTTGCTAATGTTTTAAGGACTATGTTGAACAGGAGTGATGATAGTACTGATGGTGGATTGTCTTGTTCCTCATTTTAGAGGGAGAGCTTTCAATTTTTCCCCATTTAATAAGATGTTGGCAGCAAGTTTGTCATAAATAGCTTTTATTAGATTGAGATAAGGTTTTTCTATAACTATTTTCTGCAGTGTTATTAATCACAGAAAGATGCTGGATTTTGTCAAAGGCTTTTTGGGCATCTATTGAGATGATCGTGTGAGTTTTGTCCTTGCTTCTCTTTATGTGATGTATCACATTTATTTATTTGAGTGTGTTAAACCATCCTTGCATCCTGGAATGAAGTCTACATGCTCATGATGTATGATCTTTTTGGTGGTGTATTGTATTCTGTTTGCCAGTTTCTTATTGAGGATTTTTACAACTATATTCATTAAGGAGATTGATCTATAGTTTTCTTTTCTGGTTGATTCCTTGTATGGTTTTCAAGTCAGGGTAATTCTATCTTCCAGGAATGGATTTGAGAGTGTTGCTTCCCTTTCAGTTTCATTAAAGAGCTTGAAGAGTATTGGTGTTTGAACTTCTCTGCAATTTTTGTAGAATTCAGCTGTCAATCTATCCAGACATGGGCTTTTCTTAGTTGGTAAATTTTTATTACTGCTTCAATTTCATCACCTGCTATTGGATTATTCAGTGTTTTTAAATCTTAGCTCAGTTTTAGTAATCCATACGTATCTAGGAATCTGTCCATATCTTCTGAATTCTCCAATTAATTGACATACAGGTTTGCAAATTAGTTAATAGTCTTTTTTAAACTTAAGGCTTTTATAGGTAAATGGATGCAACTGGAGACCATACTCATAAGTAAAATATATAAGACCCACATGTGTAAACATCATATTGTGTCTATAGTGTAAGAACCTGAAAGAGTAAATAAAACTCAAAAGGTACAATAGATATTATGAAAGGAAAAGAAACTGTTCAAATGGAAGGAACAACTG
Source organism: Chinchilla lanigera (assembly GCF_000276665.1). Lineage (NCBI taxonomy): Eukaryota > Metazoa > Chordata > Mammalia > Rodentia > Chinchillidae > Chinchilla > Chinchilla lanigera. The sequence goes on along the minus strand of NW_004955435.1, from coordinate 18,446,470 downwards.
GGATGAGGGAAAGGAGGAAAGAAAGAAAGAAAGATCTATTTTTATATATATATATATATATATATATATATATATACACACACAAGAATAGCTGGGATAATTGTACTGCTGATGTCTATTGGTTTATTGAAAAGGAATGGTTAATGCTTAAATTTTTTGACCAATTTTGCATGCTTATATCTGATAATCTGAACAACCAATTTGAAGACAACAATATGCAATATAACAACCATTGGTGAATTCCTACCATCTTGTGTAGTGAAGCTCTGTATCATTTCTAATTTTTTTTATTTTTTATTCTCTTTAATTGTTTGATCAATCTTGCATTCTTACATCTGGTAATCTGAACAACTTCATTGAAGATAACAATATGTAATATAACAGCCATGGTTAATTTCCTATCATCTTGTTTTGAAATTCTGCATCATTTTCATTGTTTTTGGGTTGTCTTGGTTTTGTCTTTGTTGCTGTTATTTTATTATTTTTTTCTTTAAAATAAAAAAAGTTAAGAATTTAAAATTAGTTAATAATCTTTTTTATTTGGCAGTGTGTGTTGTGATTTCACCTTTTTCATTTCTAATTGCATTGATGTGGGTCTTTTCCCTCCTTTTTTGTTATATTGGCTAAGTTTTGTCTATTCTGTTTATTCTTTCAAAAACAAATTCTTTGATTCATTCATTCTTTGTTAACGTTTTTGTCTCAACTGTATTGACTTCTGCTCTGATCTATGTAATTTCCTTCCTTGTACTAGCTCTGGGTTTGTGTTGTTCTTGTTTTTCTGGGATGGTGAGGTTCATCAAGAGCGTATTTATTTGGACTTACTCTGTTTTTCTGATGTGGCCATTCACAGCTAAAACTCCAATTCTGGTACTGTTTTCACTGTGTGACAAGTTCTGGTATGCTGTACCGGCATTATTGTTTAGTTCCAGAAACTGTCTTTTCTCTTCCTTGATTTATTCTGTAACTCATGGTTTATTTAGGAATGTGTTGTTTAGTTTCCATGTACTTCCATACATTCTGGGTTTTCTTTTGTCATTTATTTCTTGTTTCATTGTGCTATTATCTGATAATATGCATGGTACAATTTCAGTTCTTTTACCTATACGTAACCTTGCTTTATTGCCTAGTATATGATTTATTTTAGACAAAGCTCTTTGTGCTGCTGAGAAGACTGTACATTCTGTTGTTGAGCAGAATACTCTATAGATGTCTATGAAGTCCATTTCTTCCAAGGCTTTGTTCAACTCTGATATTTTTCTTGACTTTTTGTCTAGTTGATATTTCTGTGTTAGTAGTGTATTGAAACCCCCAATATAACTATGTTCACATTTATCTGTTTTTAGGTCCCATATTATTTGTTTTATAAAGTTGGGTGCACCATTGTTCAGTGCATATACTATATGCTAATAATTGCTTCTCTTTCTGTTGGGTTTTCCCTTAACCAATAATATAAACACCTTCTTTACCTCTTTTGATCGGTTCTGACTTGAAGTCCACTCTGTCCAAATGCAGGAGAACTATGCCTACTTTTTTTTTCAGGTCCCCATTGTATGGAATGTTGTTTTTCATCCTTTGATTTTTAGCCTATAAGTTTATTGGGGGGTAAATGTGTTTCTTTTATACAGAAATACCATTTGATTTTGTTTCCTGATCCACTTTTCCAGTCTGTGTCCCTTGATTGTGGAGCTAAAACCATTCACATTGAGAGTTTTTATATATAGGTATTGACTTACACCTGTTATTGCTTTATTTGCCTGTTGCTGATTCTCTATCTTTTGTTCTCCTTAACTGCTCACTCTATCTGGTGTATTCATTCTATTAGACCTTTTGTCATTCTTAGCTTCATTATCTCTAGGATATCCTTCATAATCTTTTGGAATGTTGGTTTGGTGTGGTGGTCATGAGTTTTTAGGTTGTCTTTCTCATGAAAATATCTCATTTCTCCATCAATTTTAAGAGATAGTTTTGCAGTATATATCAGCCTGGGTTGGAAGTTGTTTTATTTTATAGCTTGAAATATTTCACTCCAAGCTCTCCTGGCCTTCAAGGTATTTGTTAAGAAGTCTGCCATAATTCTAATGGGTTTACCTTTATAAGATACCAACTACTTTTCTCTAATCACATTTAAGATCCTAGTCTTGTCTGGTGTGGTCGCACAGGCCTATAATCCCAGCACCTGGGAGGCTGAGACAGGAGGATAACTGTGAGTTTGAGACCAGCCTAGGCTACGTAATGAGTTCAAGGGATCCCAGCCTGAACTGCATAGCAAAACTCTATCTCTCCCTGCCCCACCAAAAAAAAGATTCAGTTCTTGTGTTGAACTTCTAGGATTTTGCCTGTGCCTATAATATGTAGTGGAGAGCTTCTTTTCTATTCTGACTATGGTTGCTTGGGGTTCTATATGCCTCACTTATTTGTATGTTAAGCTATTTTCCTTTACTTGTCAAGTGTTCTGCTATTATTTCAGGATATAGGATTTTTATGCCATTTGTGCTGTCTTCTGATTTTTTCATTAGTTTCAATTAATCTTAGATTAGTTTCTTTTGCATCATCTATCAAGTGGTGAATCCATTGCTCATGTTGTCTTGTTGTTTTTAAAATATCTGTTATTAATTCATAACCAACAACAGCAAGCACTGGTTGTATTTCTGACACTCTGTCTTTGCAATGCTTACTTTTGCTGCCCATACTTTTGGTAAAATTTTTAACATCCTGAATTTCTATTTAGAGCCTTTTTATGGACTCCAATTCTTTTCTATGCTGGTCATTTGTGTTTTAAACCATTTTGTTTAGCTCTGCTAGCTTTTTATTAGTGTCTTCTGTAGATTCACAGAACTTTTTTATTTGGCCCAAACTCTGTTTATTTATATCTTCTGTGAGCTTGCCAAATACCTTATTGATCAGTTTTGTTATCACTCTAATATTCTTTTGAATAATTCACACATGTGACTTCTGGTTTTCTCACCTTTTATGCCCCGTGGATCAGCTATGGAGGAGTTGGGAGGTTTTTGAGGCATTCTGTTGGCTTGTCTCCTAGTGTGTCTGCTTTTTGTTTGTTTTACTTGTTTGTTTGCTTGCTTCTTTGTTTACTTGTGTTAAGGCTTGTGGGTTAATTGTGGTGGAAAGCTTTGTTTCTAGTGTGGAGACCTCTTTAGTTAAGTACTGTCCTCTGGGCATAGCTGACTATTGGCCTTTGCTTCTGTCTCAGAATACAACCACCTCTGTTTAATTGAGATGGAAGATTATAGTGTATTTGGCTCAGTACTTGGTTCTGCAAGAATGGGCTATGGTATTATTAATGACCCCAGTGCAATCCAGATATTGGCATCCCAAGAAAACCAGTTAATAGCAATAGCTATGTCACCCTGGCTATAGTAATAAAATCAGCAACCATTATAGCATCAAGTATGAACTGAATATTGATAAACCCTAAGGATTAATAATGTACCACCCTTAATCATAGAAAACAGATCAATAGGGGCTGGGGATTTAGCTCAGTGGCAAAAGCGCCTGCCTGGCAAGCGCAAGGTCGTGAGTTCGGTTCCCGGTACCGGAGAAAAAACAAAAAAAAAAAAAAGAAAACAGATCAATAGTTATAGTATGAACACTAAGACAAGCCAATTATTTACCTACTATTGACCTACTGCAAATATTTACTAAATGGAAAAACTTTACCTCTACTCACAATAGAACAGTACTTAAGAGCAATAGCATAAAGTTAACTAGCTATCTAGAGATTCAAAATCCTTAGTAGTTATAGTAGCAAAGGTAGAGAGAGTGGGAAACCAGAGAATGAAAAAAGTAGAATTTGAAAATTTAATCAATAGGATATGAGGAGTAGAGAAAAGTGAGATAAAGAATCCTATTAAGGAATAAGAGGAAGTTAATATTGTTAGAGAATAGTCACAAGAAATAATGAACAAGAAAAAGGAGAAAAAACATAAACAGAGAAAAATATAGGAAATAAAACAAAGAAAAGAAAGAAGATAGCAAAGTTGAAAAGAACATACTAAAGGAGGGAGGAAAACAAGAGAAAAGAAACCCCAACCCTCCCCCAAAACAACAAATGAAGGAAAGATTAAAAAATAATAGAAAAATTTAAAATGATTGAGTCAAAGAAAAAATTTCTGTTTTTTAATGAGTGGTTTCTTTCCCAGATCTACAATGTTGGAATCCAGCCAATCACGATTATTTTCTGCCAGGCTTTGGGGCCTATGGGTGACTTTTGTTGTGATGTCCTTGCACCAGAGGCCCTCTGTCTTTTCACCCCAAACTGTGGTTAGCGTCCAACCAAAGGTGTATCCTTGCTCCTGTCGAGAGATGGGAAATAAGATCAGCCCTCTCACCTCTGTTGCAGCAGAGGTTCAAGCGGATTGTTGGACCTAACGACAGTTGTGGGGTCTGGATGCTCCCTTTTCTTTCTGAGCATTATCCTTGTCCAGACTGATTGAAAAGTCTTTACCTCTGCTGCCCTGTGCCAAGGAGAAGTAAAATATAGGGCTGGCCTGGAGCTGGTGGATGGTTCCACCTTTGTGTGCGGATGGGGGTGGGAGGGGGGCATTATGCATCTGGGCCTGCTTGGCTACAACACACTTTAGAAAACTGTTACCTCTGAAAATGGAGGGTTATTATTATTCTTTTGAAATATTTTCTAATAAAAAATAGGAATGAATAACTCTCTTAAAACCTTCTCTAGGACTCAATATAATGCCTTTGGAGAATTCTACTCTTTGGGCCAACCACAAAGAGGCCTCCTCATACTCTGCCTTCTAACAACTTTATAAACTAATACAACCAGGGCTGGGGATATAGCTCAGTGGCACAGCACCTGCCTAGCAAGAGTGAAGTCATGAGTTTGATCCTCGGTACCACAAAAAAAAAAAAAAAAAATGATGCAACCAATTTGAAGGATAACTTAGCACAACCAGTAAACTTGAAGGTACACATTCCCTGTGAGCCAGCAGTGGAAACAAATTTCAAATTTATCTTCACAAAGGATAAATTATCTAATTCTGCCAGATTTCCCTCCTCTTTTGAGACACAAATGGAAATTTAAGATGAACAGAAGTTGGCAGGGAGGTCACCAATGCTCTTCCAGGCATTTCCTGACTCAGCAGCCTCCCTGACCTCAGTAGAACCCCTCTGTCTGGCTCTATCCCTGTGAGGACAACAGGTTCCTTGCTCTCTGGCTTCTGACTGGGATTTGTAGATGAGAAGCAGAGACAGAGATAACAGAACAGGAAGAGAGAAAGGACAGGGTATTTCTTGCAGGGCTTCCTCCTTCCCTGCCTGAGGGTTGGAAGTGGCTGCATTTCTCTATTGAATGCCACATCTCCTAAGTGCAGGCCTCTCTTGGCTCTTCCTATGATTCCCATGAAGTGGCAGCAATTCCCCTTTCCTCTTCAGGCCTTCAGTGTGCAATGGTTCCCTGCTGTTGCTAGCCCCACTGCTTCAACAGCGCTTGCTAGTTTCCCTGCATTTCAAACACACCTTTATGGATAGTGCTCACATCAAACTCTGCTTAATATTCCCCCACTTGAGTGTGCCATCTATTTCCTACTGGGACCCTGACTTCATGGAACACAAGGAAAGTACATAGAGTACCATGAGAATTCAACAGATCTAAGAAACCTACAGAGATAAAGCCCATACTTGAATAAATCCTGAAAAGATGATAGAAGTATGTGGGTTGGTCAAAGGGATATGATAAGGGTAGAAAGGATGACAACATTGGTACAACTGAGGGGACAACCTCAACTAAGACTTGCATTCAGCTGACTATGTGAAATTTGCCAATACTAGACCATTCTGACCTAGTAAAAAGCCATTCCATGGTTCAACCTAATAATAGGATTTAGACCATGAGGACCTAAGTGGGGAGAAGGTCTCACAGGAGCAGAAGTAATCAAAGTGACCTCATCCCTACAGGATAGATATCAGGAAGAACAAAGATAACTTTATCTAAAGTACAGGACAATCCATTTTACAAAGAGAGATGGAAATGTTTTTCTTCTTTCCACATTTTATTTCTATTTAGATAGAGTCAACATCCTCTTTCAGTTCCCTTTTAACTGATTCTGCAAGCTAGTTTCTACAAAAAAAGAGAAATGCACACAATTTTCCACATACTGAGTCATAACTTTTAGGCCTAGACAGGTCCTTAGCGTTCTACCCTTCCATTTCAGAGATTAAACACAGAATGAGACAAAGAGGTTAAGAGTCTTGCTCACTCTCACACAACAGTGTGATATGCCAGTTGGATGTCCCGATCATGGGAAACCTCCAGAAGGAATGAGTTTGGGAAGACACCAATGACACATTTCCATGGAGGGAGGTGAAATTCAAGTCTGATAGAGGTGAACTCGGATAGAGGTGAAGGAGAAGGAAAGTTGAATAGACAGAGAGGATGTAGAGAGCAAATTAGCTTGGCTGGAAAAGCAACGAATGCACACAATGAAGGATTTCCACTTATTAATCTTGTCTTGGAACCAAAATTAATCTTTTCCTAGACTTGTTAGGCTAACCAAATTTATTATCCTTGATGACAATAAGTCTTCCCAGGTTTAGGAAGAATTCTTAAACATACGATTTATTTTCCTGGGATGATTCCCAGACCCTTAATGCTACTCCTCAAAACTAATATTTTGGCATTTAATAAATCAGAGACATTAGGCCATGTACCAACATTAGCAATTTTGAAAAAATTCTCTAAATAATATTTAAAGTTGAAGTTGTTTTGATCTCATAATTTCTCTTATGACATGAGTTAATAAACGCTCTGGAACAAGATGGCCAAAAGCCTGTATTCAGGGTGAGAACAGTCTCCCTGCATCCCATCATTGGAGGAGCTTAACTATCCACACCCTAGGCTGTATCTGATGGGCTAACATGGTGTGGTGCCTTAGCCTTTTGAAACACTGCTAAGAGCATTATGAGTAAGGACTGTAGTGGAACTTTGGGATTTGAGAGTGAAGAGTGAGCTGCACTCTCACAAGAGCATAAAGTGGTGGCTAAGTACTGCTCCAGGTCGGGAACTTTATAGACACACCTACCTTGGTGGCTAGGCACAGCCATCACCATCATTCGCAAGGATGGTGATGCATATTATCCCTGAAGAAGCATTGAAACCATGCATCTGTCAAGTGAATACAAATTGGTCTGTCTATGGTGGTGTTTACTATCTCAAAACTCCAAATTCCACGAAAGTTATTAAACTGTTAATTTTCAAAGCTAAACCACTAATCATCACACCAACCTAAGCCCTTGGGCAGAGCTGGCAAATGGCCAAAAGTCAGTAAAATGATTAATCTAATTGTCCCCCAAGAGGAACCTCAGCAATGATCTAGTTCTTAATTCTTACTCTGCAAATGAGATAGACGCTCAGGCTTAAAGGTGGTGGATAACTTGCCTATGGTCCCTAGCCAGCGTGTATAGGATTACATTGGAATGCAAGGTTATTATTGACTAGCAATGACTTCTGCACCCTCCTTCAGCAAATAGGTCACTATCTCCTATGCCTAGAATATCTTCCTCCATCTTCTGTTATACAAATCTTTCTCACCTTTGTTCAGTTAGTTCTGCTTTACAACTTTGTTTTTAAGAGAATATGCATCTTAAATGTAGTTCAATATCGTCTAATACGGGACACATTTATTGAGTGCTAGACCTTGCATACACATTAGGTGGTGGAGGCTAAATCTTGCACACATATTAAGCATTCAGTGAATATTTACTGAAATAGACTATATATGGGTAGCTATTTTAGCATCAGACATGGGGGAAAAAGGAATGTGGGCAGTGGGGGATACAGCCATGGTGGTACACTAGTTATGATATAGTTTGGTCCCCAAAGAGGGCTGTAGTGGTGGTGATGGGAATGAAAATTAGAGGAAGAATGTCAAATGCATTTCAGAATAAAACTGGGTGTTTGGGAGAGGAAAAGGGGAGGAATGATAAGAATACTCTATTTTGCACTTTTTGACTATGAAGTACCAACTGGACACGCACTTGGAGAAGCCTGATACATGGTGAAATGCACAGCTGAGGCTCAGGTAAAAGGTTGAGGACTGAAGTCCATGGGGAGGAGATGACTTAGCTGTGGAGGGAGCACTTATCTTTCTAGAGGTTAGCACGCCTCTCCACTAAGACTCGCCTGCTGCCTTGGAATATGAGAACTAGACTAAAGATTAGCAGAGATAGTGAAAACAGAAAAAAAATGAACAGGATCAAAACCAGCGTCCCACACAGCGGGAGGCACTTACTCTCCTGCTCAGTCCGTTTTTGCTGTCCGTCCCTCCAAATGCCCTTCTCCTCCAGGAAGCCTTTCTGTTTTGACGAGATGAGAAATTCAGGCTCACCTGCCTCTTGTCCTAGATTTCGGCATACCTGTGCTTCTATCGGTGGCACACACAAGACTTAAGGATGATAAGTCTCTCTCAATAGTCATGCTAATTACATCATCCATCTGAATATCACCTTTTCATTATTTGTCCATTTTCCCACTCTTGCTTCCGATCCCAACAGCCTTCCCCTCCAGGCTCCATGAAGCCTATTGACAATACCCGGACAATCTCCACAAAGCTGGCTTTTATACAACCAAACTGTACAAAAAACACTTCATGTCACAGAGGAGAAACCTGCTTAAAACAGACTTTGGCTTTGTTAATATTCTGCATATGTTATAAGTACTCTTTAAATATGGCAAACATCTCTGTTTGATAAACCTCTAACTCAATTTCATTTTTAAATATTTGCACAATTTTCCACTAAAACATGCAATAACCATTGGTAGCAATGATGATTAAAATAGAAACAAGGAAACTGAATAAAGACAGCAGCCCACCAAGGCCACCCAAGTGGAGAAGCCAAACCACAAAGGAGCAGTAAACCCCTGGGACGAGGTCCTCAGGGAAAACCTTCAATTCCTCTTTTCCAAAGCAAACTTGCAGTCACTGTCAGTTTATCTTATCATCAGAGGGATGCCCAGCCAAACACTAGATAGCAAGAGCTTTGTTTTTATGTGTACATTACCCGAACAGCACCACAGCGTACCGCAATCAATGATCAGAATTTGAAACTCATCATATGTCGTCCTCTGTATTTCCCAAACCTGCACAACCTCCCCAAAGTCCACATCCCATTACCGACAACAGAATAATGAGGGCCTCCTAGGGATGAACTTAAAATCCAAAATTCTCATGGCTTATAATTTGAGCAGGTCTGAGTACTTAGCGTTTCCTATTGGATCCATCAACCCTTTCCTATCACAGACTGAAATGAACAATTTAAGCCATCTCAACCATTCCTTGACTTAGAGCACATGAAGATAAGGAGAATTCCCTGCAGAGCTCTCCCCACCACAGCAGCTAAAACTAGTGTCTCATCTTCTAAGGCAGCCCCTCCAGGAAAAGCCCACGCCAGACCCCCCCACACCCAGTAAAGGGAACTTTGCTGACAAATGTTTCTCATCTGAACCCAATCAGTTTATAGGGTCTTATATAAAGTTACGAATGTATTCCATATGCTCTCCATCTCTGGAATTCTGAGGCCTCCACCCAAACCAAAATCATATTATTATTTTTGTTGTTGTTGAACATTTGTTCTTTTTCACAAGTGCAAAGTGTAACACAATAATTTCATTAGAGTCTTATCATCTGGAGCCATCCTTGCACAATGCAGAGACTTCAAAAAAAGTGATTAGGAGAGATACATTGTCATTATTATAGTTTTGATATCATTCTCTCACCCAACTTAATCACTCATCTGTACCTTCCAAAGAGAGGGAGACATTTTGTTCACAGTGCTGACTTTTTGCATAACAATAGCCACATAGGAAAAGTAGAAAGAGCCCTGATCCTTCTAAACACTGGAAATCAGTGGTGCTCATACCTTCCAAGCCCAGATAAGAAATGATGCCAAGAGGAGCTGGGGATTTAGCTCAGCGGCAAAAGTGCCTGCCTGGCAAGCGCAAGGTCGTGAGTTCAGTTCCCGGTACCGGAGAAAAACCAAAAAAAAAAAAAAAAAAGAAAGAAATGATGCCAAGAAAAGTCACTAACACGCACTTGTCTTCTCTGTGGGAGAAGGTTTGCAAGTTATAAAAAATGATGGTCTGTGAGTCTCTGCCTGTCAGAGAACTTTCCAAGAAGGAGATAATTCACTAGCTGATTCTTGGGACTGCAGTGGCCCACTCGGGGCTTTATCTTCCATAATTTCTAAAATTCTAGGAAAATAACACCTTTCCACCTCCATCCCTACTCCAGAAACCTCAGCCCAAGTTCATAGGCCCATCAGTGTACTTGAACATTTCAGATAATTTTGATAGTAACCTAAATAGAAAAGATATGGAAGATTAATTATCCTGCTATAAAATAATATGCAACCTCTTTCAAAGCTCACAAGAAAAACCCACACTTTGGGACAGCTCCCTGATGCACACCTGTTTTCACCATTGATTCTCCATATGGCTCAGAATCAATGATTCTGCAGAGACACAACTGCCTGGGGAGCACACTGCTTAAATCAAATGTTAGCAACTTTTCCAGTGAACTAAAACCTCTAAACATAGACTTTTTTCAACTGCAGACTTCATAAGTTTAGTGACTCTTACCATTTGTCTGTTAGCCAGAACTAGCATGAGACAAAATGAAACAAAACAAAACAAAACAAAATGAATACAAACTATTAAAGAGAAAACTCAGAAACTGTCTTTCAACAGCTTCGGTTTTCATGGCCCAGGCTGCTTGTGTTTGCTGCTTCATAATGCAATGTAGAATGCAAGCATTTGTTTGCCGGGGGAAATTGCTCCTTACTTATTTGAGGAAATTCAATAGATCATATTTTATGGCATTCTGGAAAACTCTCATGACTTTTAAGCCCCCTTCCTGGACAGACATAATAAAAGTGAACAAGATCTTGAGCTCGGTCTGGGTCCCACCTCTTGGCAAGTTCTTCAACTAACCCTGACTTCTCCAAACCTCTTTCCACATCTGTAAAATGGAAATAATAGTATATCTTCCAAGAAGACTATTCTGGGGATGGATGTGATAGGGGATGTAGTACGCCCAGTATAACCAAGGCTCTCAGTAAGTGCTAGTGGTTGTTGTCAAGAGGACTAAATGCAGGCACATTTTTAATCTGCCTTTGTCCAATTCCTTACACTTCCTTACACAAGTGCAACTGCTTTCCCTCTCCACAACCCCAGTGAATATCTGCTGCTATTCCTCCACAGCTGCTGGGTCCTTGGGCTTCCCTGAGCTCCAGATAGCTGCCTGTGTCCCTACCTAACAGCACTTGGCTTCAGTGTCCTGTGTAAGCTCCTGCCATGAGCCTCCCCATCTCAGGAGCCATCAACAGCTCCCAGAAAGCTAAGGCTCCAGCAAAAGTGAAGCCAAAGAGCAAAGAAGGCATCTGCACATCTTCAAGCAAAGGGTATCTCCTCTCCCCAGACCAAAGCCTGCTGCTCCCCACAGAAGACCCGAGCAACTCTGCCCCAGGCCTTCCATCCAGGCCCAGGGTCACCCTCCCACAGCTTTGTCTGAATCAGGCCCAAGAGTTTCAGTCAAATGCAGAAAAGTGCAAACAGCCCTCTTTAACACAAAGAAAAGCAATCTCCATCCAGAAAGAGCCAGCCCTGGGAGAGGCAGAGCTGGGTGCTTCCTCACAAGGTGTTAATCAGCTGGCAGCCGAGCCGCATGGGAAAGGTTGTTCTGGAAGAGAGAAGAGAAGTTGGCTGTTATGGTCTCCAGCCCCCTCCCCAAAATGGCTCCAATTCTGGCCTCCTTAAGGTGAATCTAATTGTTCAAACAAGATTAAACAAGGATGGAATTTGACAGAAGGAAGAAAAAAAAAAAATTTAAGCAAGGGTATTTTTCTTCCCAAAGATCCTAAACAAATCTAAACTGTAGGGACAGCTTTAACTTGGTAATTAAAAAATAAAATGTTCCAGGTTAAAAGTGTCCAATGGAAAGTGTCCAGCAGCAATTAATTTCCTAGGGTCAACATCATACAAAAGAACAATGAACCCAGAGCCACCACGTTTAATATGCTTTAGAGGAAAAAAGGTCACAGGAAACTTTCCAGTCTTAATGCTTTTCTACTTAGAAAACCACCATCAATCCTAGATATAACATAAGAAAATAATGTAGTCAGAGCCCAAACAGCTTCATAATAGATCCACCTAGAGAGACTCAGGGTCCAACTTTCAATTCATACATTTACCAATTTAGTCATTCATCAAATATTTGGTTGACACCCCCCCCCTCACTCCGCACCAGGTATAAAGCTAAGCACTTGAGCTACAACCAGGAGGCCAACAGAAAAGACTCCTTCACTCAAGGAGTCCATAGACTCCTGGAGCACAAGGCTCTAAATCTGCTACATTGGATGCTACATAAACAGGGAGGAAACATGATCCATTCTGCACAGAAAAGTCACTGAACCAAGGAGCTACTTTAAGTGAGAGGTGACATATTCCCTGGTCTCTAATGGAGAAGGACCTCTTCAGCAAAACAGTAGAACCAGGAGCTTTTCAAGTGAGACATAGGCGTCCCTAGGCATGCCACGTGCTGAGGACCTACTGGGGAAGAAAGATTGTTGTGCCCAGCTTGCTGAAATGTCACTGATTGTCTTGCAGAGGCCTGACTTTGTCCTGTGGCTCTCAGAGCATCCCCAAAGGCACACAGACACTGTAAAGAGAATGCTGGATCAAGAGTCAGGAAACCCAGGGAGATGCCAATCCTTAGCCACAAGACCTTGGGCAAGAGACATCCCCCTCGGGGCCCCAGCTTTCTCCTCTGCCAAAAGAGAGAATATTCAGGGGATGATATTTTACTCTACAAGAGGTAAATGAAGCAATAAAGAGTAGAGGCTTGGTTTAGAAACAGATTAAGGCAATCTCTACTTGGAAAGGCTCCTCACATCCCTGGGCCTTGCAGTTCACTTATCTAGACCACACACATCAGGACACATGCGCTCACACGTGTACACACTCGCTCACACTCCTCCAATGCATTCGCTCACCAAAGGGTGCTAAGATTTAAGGGCCGCACATAGCCACAGTCTCTGTGGGATAAAGGTAAAGCTCCCTAGCACAGAAGAAAAAGTCCTCATAACTGCAGTCTCATGTCACACAGCTTTGTTAGAGAGACCTTCCGGCTCCATCCGTCCCTCCCCAGCCCCAGTTCCTCTGATAGCTGCTTAGCCTCACAAACTTGCTCCTTGGCCCACACGCTGCCTCTGCCGGTGATGCCTTTTGCTGCTCTTACTCACTCGGTAAGATCCTACTCACTCTTGAAACTTGCTCAAGACTGGTCACCTCAGCAAAGCTTTCCCAAGGCTGTGATCGCGCCCTCCTGCTCGTACTTCTATCCTTGAGGGTCATTGGCTTTCCTTGTCCTATTTGCTACTGATGATGAATTCCTCAAATCACTGTGTGGCTGCAGTCCTTGAGTCCCCGCCACCTAGATTGTACCTGGACATACCATACCCTTAGCAGGTGTTTGTTGAACTAAATACTTTCATTTTTACTTAACTGTCCTGATTGTATGCACAAAATTACAGGATGAATCCTGGATGGTTTGGGGAGGAAATCAGGGTTTCCCAGGGCTAAATTACCCGGCAAAAAACTGTCCAGTATAGGTTGAGGACCCATCAACTTCTCTGTATTTTCAACTTTTTAACAACTCCACATCAGTCTGTGGAAGGAGCAAGAAACCAGGTAGACCATGCAAAGTTGTCCAGCCATTTGTCATTTTGATTAAGTCACAGAATTCCAGGATTAGGAGGCATCCTAGAAGCCCCTGAAACCTTCCATCTCTACGTCTCTGATGGATGTTCATTCAAACTCAGTGGATCGAAATACATCATATTCTTGACTGGTTGTTAGATAATTCTCCCCCATTTAATCCCTATAGTTCACCCGGAATTGCTTTTATGCCAGTCTCAATAAAGTCCCATTCAAATAACAGTCTAACTACCAAGAATAGGTAAAAGTTCTATTCAAAATTGTCCTGGAATTTTTCAAAGATTATTAAGAGGCAAAAAATAATAAACCATAGACAACTTATAATCTTTTTCCCCTATATTTCCCTTTTGATCAGTGCAGAGGCTCCAAAGCTCTTCTTTTTTTGAGGAAAAGAAGATTCTTTCATTCCATTCCATTCTTCCATTCCCAACCAAGCCAGCAAAGCCTCCCTCCGCAGTGCTCTATCCTAACCTGCCCTCTTACTGCAGATAGTCTTAATCTCTCTAGCTTTTTTTATTCTCAAGACAGGGTTTTGCTCTGCAGTTCAGGTTGGCCTTGACATTACTATGTAGCCCAGGCTGGCCTCAAACTCATAGTAATCTTCCTGCCTCAGCCTCCCAAGTACTAGGATTACAGGTGTGCACCACCATGCTCAGTCTCTCTAGCTTTTTCATTTTCTGTCATTTCCTCTTGTACCCTACTCTCCCAACTCTTCTCTATAAAAGAAGTCCCAGAAGCTTCTTTGGTATTGGGAACACATAATTCATTTACTCGTGGTATACGGCATGTTGGTGGAAATGGAAGTATCCACATGACAGGAAGCCATCAGGATTTACCTAAGTCTTTTCTTCTCCAATCTACAGAACACCCACCCCGCCCCACACCTGGTTTCAACTGACCCTCCAATAGCACAGTGCCCAGAGCCTCTGGTCCCCTCCTTTCATTCTACCCATGCATAATTTCCACTGTCCTTTAAAAAAGAGATGCACAAGAATTAAATGTGGTTTCACAACACTAAGCAAGTGGAGCTGCAGCGAGAAAGAAACTTTGGCATGAAACTGAAGAAAGCATAACCATTATAGCATTTAAATAAAAAAATAATACTACAGCACTGTTCAAAACTGGATCCTAGAAAGTAAGGAAAGGTCTGAATTTACCATAGTTGAAAGTTGTTTTCATCATGGGATCCATAAAATGAGAGAAGAGTAAGGAGGGAAAGAGAAGCTACCTCTGAAGAGAATGACAGGAGCCAGGATGGCGCTGGCCAGAGCATCAGTGCCTCTGAAGGTCACGCTCAGGCTCTGAGTGACCACAGGAACGGGCTCAGAAAATGTCGCGGCTAGCTGCTTCCTGTGAAGCGCACAGCCAGAGTGCCCTCTAGTGGGGGGAACAAGCCCTTCAGGTGGGTCAGTCGGCATTGATTTAAATCTTTCTTTACCTTCCTCAGGGTCATTCATTCAACAGACAATGGTTGAGTTCCCAGCACGTGCTAAACACCGTGATGAGCTCTGGGGAGACATGAGAAGAAGACATGATCACTGTGGGGGGTGTGTGTGTGTGTGTGTGTGTGTGTGTGTGTGTGTGTGTGTGTACAAAGGTGGTGCCCAGGAAGGTCTTCCCAACAAAGGTGACCCTCACACTTAGGGCATGTTTGCCAGATAGGGATGGGGTGGGCATGCCAGGCAGAATAGCACAAATGAGATCCTCTGCCCCATCAGGCAGAGAAAGCAGGTGAAGGTCATGGTCAAGAAGGAAGCTGGAGAGAGGTAGAGGGTGGGATCATGAAGAGTTTGGCCTTCCTTTTTAAAATAGGAAGCCAAAAAGGCATAAGTCCATTTTACAGATTTCTAAAAGGATCACCCTGGTAAAGGAAACAGAAGTTCAACTGCAGCAAAACAGAACCGGTAACACACAGAAAACAAGAGCTTTCAATGAGGGTCAGGATGAAGGAATAGAAAGGAGGAAGAGAAGTGAAGGAGAGCAGGTCAACAGGGCTTGGTTACAGGCTGGGGGACTCAGGCTGCACCAGCTGGCTTGATGCTTATGTCATTCATCAGACTAGGAATAACTGAGAAGGAGCAGAAGAGGAAAAAGAGTGGGGATGCAATTGTGAGCATATAGAATTGAATGTGCCTGCGAGACAACCAAGAGGAAATGCTGCGAGGTAATTGGTAATTGACTGTTTAGTCTAACGCTCTGGGAGATGACTGGGGGCTGGCAGGGATCTATGGCACTGGAAAGGAAACGCTCTCTCAAGGTAGTAGTCAAATGATGAGAGAAAAGGGCCAAGGACAGAGTGTTAAGGAAAGTTCATGTTTAGGAGAGAGTGACAGAAATGCAACCCTCCGTGGAGATAAGAAGAAAGATTGGCAGGTAAAGGAACCAGAAAAGAGCTAAAGCCAGGAAAGAGAGATTCAAGAAGGGTATGACTGACCTCTTCAAAGTGAGACCAAGACAAACCAAATCTTGCACTGAGTTAGAGTAAATGGAGAGGGGAGGGGGGAAGGGAAGTAAAAAGAATTAAAATGTGCTGTGTACATGTACCAGCTCCCCTTGAGGAATGTTACCACTATGTACAGCAACCGTGTACTAATAGAAGTAATTTTTTAAAAAGAGTAAATGTCAAGGTGACGTAGAGAAGGTCATCTGGCAGACACTGGCTTTGTGGTTTCTTCTATTTGAATTCTTAAATATCAGTCGTTTCTGTCTATAATTCACCATAATTGGCTACTCAGGTAACCAATTTCTTAGGGTTTAATCATCCCTCACAGGACTACAATGACTATAATAAAGATTCAATAAAATCATTTATCTACAGCACATGGACCATTGTCCGGCACATCCCAGGCACTGGAAGCTGCCTCTCCTGAGATGATAATGGAATTAGGAGAGTAAACCTAGCAGACAAGACAGACCCATGCTAGATTAGCTGGCATCTAGGCTGCCCAGACCATGGCTGCCTTCACTGAGCCAGGTAATCAAGAGGACCCTCGGTTAGTAAATGATCTCTATGAAGAGGGCATAGTGTTCTAGTGGCTTGTGTGTTCCCTGGGGCTCAGAAATCAGATACAGATATATAGATATTAGTCATTCCAGTGATTCATCACAGTACTGAAAGATGAGAATTATCATTATTCCCTATTTACAGATGAGTACATTGGACTTGTAAAAGTTACGTACTGTGCTAGGCGGCACACATACTTTGTCAATAAACGAGGTCTCTTTTTAAACTCTGTCATCTCAGTCTGTTGCTTTTGAAGACTGAGATCAGAAAGGAACATATAATACTCTGGCTTCTCTTCAGATCATATAAATTTTTGGCCTTTTACAGAAAGGAACATATATGCACACAAACCCATCAACTGTACTGACCAGCAGCTACTCTGAGCCAAAGTCCAGTTTGTTCTGAGCTCCAACGCTAGCTCAGGCTCTCATGCTTCCTAAAATGTTCTCTCTGCTCAGTGCCTCCATTTCTCCATTCCAAAAATGGGAGAACCGTGTCCTGTGAGGAAATAGTTCCAAGAATCAACAAGTAGGTTCATATCAAACTTAAAAGCTTCTGCACAGCAAAAGAAACAACCAAATGAAAAGACAACCTACTGAATGAGAAAAATTTTCCCAGCAATTCCTCAGACCAAGGACTAATATCTAGAATATATAAAGAACTCAAAAAATTGGGACATCCCCAATATAAAAGACTCAGTCAAAAAAATAAGCAAGAGAAATAAAAAGACACTTCACTTTACAGAATAAGTATCAATGGTCAATAAGTACATGAAGAACTGCTTACATTACTGGTCACTACAGAAATGCAAATTAAAACAACACTGAGATTCCACCTTACCTCAGAAACAATAGTCATTATCAAGAACTCAGACAATAAATTGCGGGAGAGGCTGGTGTGTGTGGAATAGGGAGGAAATCTACACTATTTTTGGGAATGTAATCTGGTACAACTACTACAGAAATTAGTAGGGTGATTCCTCAAAAAAACCTGAAGCTAGAAATTCTATTTGACCCAGCTATTCCACTTCTAGGTATCTCCCAGAAAAAGGTAAAGACATCCTAGTACAATAATACATGCATGCCCATGTTTACAGCAGCACAATTCATAATGCTAAATCTTGGAAGGCAGCTATATGTCCATCAACAAATTAAAGGAGAAAATGTGGTATTTACACACAATGGAGGATTATTCTGCCATAAAGAAAGATAAATCATTTGTAGGAAAATGGGTATGGTTTAAAACCATAATATTAAGTGAAATAAATCAGACACGTGAATTTAAATATCACATGGTTTCTCTTATATGAGAAACTCAGAGTAAAAAATAAAGAGCAAAATAAAAGATAGTTAATAGGAAGCAGAGAGACAGATCTTTCGCAAAAGGGAAGGGGATCAAGAGATGGAGGGAAAGGAGGAGTAGAGAATGAAAAACAATAAATTAGGATGTGCTATGTACATGTACCAACTTCCCATAGGAAATGTAAGCATTTGAACTATATAGATGTACTAATAAACTGAAATAAAACTTTTAAATAAAAATAAATTAGAAAATTAAAAAATGATCCTGTGCCTCTCTCTTCCCTCTAGGGAGTGGTCCTGATGAGCTCATGTCTGAGGTTCTGGGAACCATTGAAGTAGGTGAGGCCAGCAAGCGGTGTTGGCCTGTTTGGCTTGGGCAGACGGAGTTCAGTCCTTCCTGCTCACTTTGAGGCGATGTCAACATTCAGAGGCCCAGGACCAATGATCTGATGCCTAATGATGACATTACTCACTTGTGAGGACGAGAACTAAGGTCACCTTGGGTTTGTGACAGTCACACAACAAGCAGCAAGTAAATAAAAGGTCAATCGAATGATAAACCTTCAAACAAAAAGATGCCATCCAATTTTAAACTAAATTATTGTATAAATATTGGGCCCTGGTTTCTTTACCGGGTCCTCACCCTTTAACCTTTCCTCTGATTTTAGTTTACCCTTAATTCCAAGTTCTAAATCCACCCAGGGCAGCTGGGAACATCTCTGTTGGATACAATGTCAAGATCTTGACATCTGAAGATTTTCAATCTAATATCCCCTTTATTACCTGCGTTAGGTCCCAGTCCCTCCTTTCTCCTCTCCTGCTCCCACTGTCTGTGCTTTGTTTTCCTCCTCCCTTGTCATCTACACACACACACACACACACACACACACACACACACACACTCAGAGTCACAGTTTAGGTCTAAAATGGTCCCCAAAGCCTGAGGTGCTGGGTGGGAAGGTGGCCGGATTATGATGACGTGACAGCTAACTTGCTGTTAGGAGGAAGGGTCTGCTCAGAAAAGCAGGTCACTGTGGCTGTGCGCGGGTTATACCTCCCTTCTGGACTCCTCCCTTGACTCTCTGCTTTCCAGCTGCCATGACATGAGTAGCTTTTCCTCTGCCATGCCTCTCTGCATGCTTTTCCTGCCTTGGAGTCCACAGACCATCTACTGAAATCTCTACAAATCATGAGCCAAAATAAACCTCTCTTCCTTTATGTTGTGGGTGTCAGAATTGTGTCTCAACAACTAGAAAGTGACTAATACGCATGCGTGCAGGCACGCACGCACGCACGCACGCACGCACACACGCACACACACACCCCTATCCATTCTATGCTGTCAAGAGACCTGACACACCCTGAAGGCATCTCACCACCTGAGCCTTCAGCAGAGAGAGACACTCAGGTGCCTGGAATGTTCTGTGACCACCTCTTCCCAGAGCCCACCTCAACTCCAATTCTACCTGTTCCTGAAAGCTCACTTCCTCTGGAAGGTCTTCTTAGATGAATTAGATAAGAACAGTTTCCCATGCCCTATCCTGCCTCAATCTGTGTCTTTAGGCTGTTCCTGCAAGCTACTTTCTCACCTCAATCATTCACTCATCACTTGTTCTAACCCCCAAAATGCGTTTAACTCCTACTCGTGACTCGCATTTACTGTCTTCTGATGAGGGTATCTCCGGGAAGACTTCCCATGGTTGTGTGTGCCCCATGCTCCCCTGTCAGCCACACAGAAGAGCTGGGGCCCCTGACAGGACCAGACAGGAGGAGTGAATGAAGGATGTGTGAACGCGAAGACAGTGATGACACATGCAGTAAGTATTTACAGAGCTCCTCCTCTTTGCTCTGCCGTGCTCTTACCTTGTTGGGGTTCGGGCAACCTGAAAGACAGGCCCTGCAGAAGGAAAGTAATGTCACTTCCTCCCCTTGCAGTACAGTTCAGCTTACAAAACTTTCTCAGACATTGGCCTTTGATCTCTCTCACTAGAAGATAGGCCAATCGTTGCTGATCATCTGGTGTCACTGTTCCCACTTTTTGAATGAAGCAATATAGGCTTGGAGATGTCTGCGGCTTGCTGAAGTTCACACAGTACAGGGTACCAGAGTGGGGGACCCTTGATGGCAGACCCAGGGTCCGGGGAAGCAAGGCACTCCCAGCTCAGACCTCTATGGGCAGTAACCAAAACTGCAGGCGGCAGGTGCCAAAGGGACAAGTTTAGATAACACACAGTAAAGGTATCCCAAGAATTATGGCAAAGAAGCATCAGCCACATCAGAGTCTCCGGGGAGACAGAAAGTAAACGCTGCCCAGAAATAGCCTTTGGGACAGCACAGAGTTGCCACCTCCGGGCCGAGGTCTTCTGCTCTCACATACCGTTAGTATTCTTCAATTAATCATGTTCTGGGCACTGGGGTTCGGAAACAATTGGACTGTAAAATGACATGGACATCCTGAAAGAAACTGAAATTAGCACTTTGTACTCCCATGACCCGTGAGTTCTTCCAAGTGGACTCTCCAGGAAGGGGAAGCTGTGCTTTCCTGGCTGGTCCCTCCCTGTCCCCTCACTCAGCACCCAGCATATCAGAGTCTGCCACCTGCCCCACAGTCACAAGACTTCTGTGTTAGCCACGCTTGCGAATACTTGTGCACTGAGATATGTGCATGCCTGTGCTAGGCTCGTTCCATTACCCTCACTCCCAGGCCACCCAGAGGGCAGCTGGCTAGCATGCATTCTGTTTGTTTGAGACGGAAGCTAAGCAACACATCCTCTTGTCATGGAGTTTCTTGAATGATTTATGGACCCAAGAACCCAGAAAAAGACAAGCAGCCTGGCACTGCGGATAGGGACAGCACACAGAGATTGCCCCAGATCTGCAGCAGCCATGGGCTCTGGGTAGTGAAAGTCTACAGATCTCCCACTCGGTATGCCACCCTTTCCAAGGTGTGACTTCCTCCAGGGCCTTTCCTTCCTGTCTCACCTGTGGCTCACCCTCCAATTCCCGATGCTGTAGCTTCTCCCCACCTTGAATGCCTGCTTATAAGTTGCTTGCGCCTTCCTACACTAGCTTGTGTTTGCCCATGCAGGGCACCCTCTCTCCCATGTCATGACTTCCCAGCTTCCTCTCCGGCTGACATCCCCGCCTCTCAGCATTTTCTGGGTCAGAAATGTTAGAAGGGAATCTGACCCTGCCAGACTCATCTCTTCAAACAAGCCACATCACCCCAGGGGCGCCTGCAGACTAAGTGCACTTGGGTCAGATGCTCCATCCAATTAGATGACAGCCTTGTGCAAAAAAAGAAAGACTTGGACTGTTTTCCAGAGCCAGGAGCTGTGAGTGGAAGTTAAGTAGACTGAACAATGCCAACCTCTCCTCACACGCACTCAGCTTCCCCTCCCACAGATAAACCTGGCCTGGCCCTTCTACTTCACACAGGAATCTGAAATCCCCTCTCAACTGAAACCCTGCTTCCCACCCTGAGCCAGAATGGAAATCCTATTGTTGCCACATACTTTTCCACTTTCTATCTTTGCATTATCCTCTGGTGCATCCATTTGTCTCTTGCCGCTGTCTAGTTGCCTCATCAACTAAACTGTAAAATCCTCAGGGCCAGAAAGGACCTCATCTTCCCTGTGACAAAGTACGGAGTCTAACATACCATGCGGCCCAGAAGTATGAATGAAAGAACACGTTGATTAGCTTAGGGAGGATAAAAACTGACGGGCAGGCCATAACTGGTGTGTAAAACCAAGTGTGTAAAAGAAGTAAGACTGGATCCCAGGCCTGTCACCTTCAGAAGCTGGTACCTGTCCACTAGAGGCCACAGGGTTCAAAATGACCCTGTAGACACCTGGGCAAATGCCACACGCTTGTGCTGGCCAAGAACCCCCTGCCCTGTGCCTCTCCAGGGCATCCCTTTGTAGGTGACAAAGTCCTCCACCATCTCGGACATCCAAGCCTGAAAACTCCAAGGAGAAAGCTTTCTTGTCCTCTATATTACACTATTTATAGCCTGTGTGGAATTAGCCATTGAATTTGGTTACAGGAACTCAAGCCAAGCCCAGAATAAAAGGGGTTCAGGAGCACATTAGGAACAGAATGTCTCGTCAGGAGCTGGGAGGAGATGGAGGAGACTGTCCTAGAAAGCTTGTTGCTGCAGCCAGCTGCAAGTCCTTGGACAGTCTCCCATCACTGCAGCCATTCAGCTGAGTCCTTCTGACCTCCTAGAGTACTGCAAAAGTCACAGGCAACTGTATGTGTACGGTAGAGGTCTTCATCTTCATTATCACCATCATAAGGCACCCAACTGTGCCTTGTGCAGCTCAGAATGTCTCAGGGCTGCCGCTTCAGACCTGCCACACCCAGACCTCCACGTCAGAAACAGAGTGGGGAGAAACGAAGACAAGCCACAAATACTCCTGTGGTGTACAGATCATGTCTCAAACAAAGCTAAGTGGTGATTTATTCTAAAAATAGGGTGTTTCCAGTGTGGATCCCATACCCAGGGCCACAGCCGACTTGCAGCAAAGAGAAGGCGCTGACGCCAAGGGCCACCTTAGTTCCAGGTGCTCCGTGGGTGTCGTTTCACCCATTCCTCTCAGAAGCCCTGAGAACTATTACTGTCTTCCTTTTTGCCGAGAAGGAAACCAAGTGTGTAAAAGAAGTAAGACTGGATCCCAGGCCTGTCACCCTCAGAAGCTGGTACCTGTCCACTAGAGGCCACAGGGATTCTCCAGGCCACCCTCACATGGTCAGTGGGATTCCAGCTGGGTGCCTCCAGCAACACCAGATCGCCATCTGCTCGGCAGCACAGACATGCCTGGATGCATGGGACCTGCAGAAAGGCTGCAGTTACTATCCCTGAGAGCCACATTTCCCCCAGACAAGTGAGGCTGCTGCCATTGCTCGGGGCACACAAGGGTGCCTGGGGAAATCTTAGGGACCTAACCCAACCTTGACAATTGCATTCAAATGCCAGGGAGAGTGTCGTAATTTACAGGAGCCTATGTATTAAAGAACTACAGCACTCATCCTATAAATGTTTAAATAAAGAAGTACAAGGGAAAGGACGAATGACCCTGGGCTCTGAGACCTAAGAGCCCCACGACAGCAAGGGAGGCTGGCACACTGCAAATTGCTGCCTTTTCAGGGCCTCCGCATGGGACAGCCACCCACATCATAAGCTGGGCGTCGGGGCCTTCTCAAAGATCCTAGAGCCAAAGCCCTCCTTGGAGTCAAGCATCCTGGGTTGGAAGGAAGGCCTAGAGGTGAAGAAGGCGCAGAGTTAGGAGTCCAAGAGGATGCTGGAAGATACCAAGAAAGGAACTTGTCAGGAGCAGCAGAGGGAAAGCCATCAGCACCTCGAACCAGCTGAGAACTCTGATCCAAATATGGCCCTCTGCGTTGTGTGTTCCTGACGGTCATAATCCACAAAGTCATGTTTGTGGAGTTGGCTTGCTTTTGCTCGATAAACCAGCATCTCATGCTTTTCATATACATGGAAAATAATGAAAATAGCTCTAATAGTAGCAGTGACTTTTCCTGACCCGAGCTTCCCCTAAGGAGCAGATGTCTAGAACCTGCTGCAGAGTGACTCTGTAAGAAACAAGTTGGGGCTCACTGAGGACCCCAAGGGTAGGGCAGCCCTCCTCTTCAAGAACGTTGCAGGCCCACTTGGGCTCCCAACCTCCTCCCCTCAAGTGACCCAGGCAGAGGAAGTTTCCATCAAGACAGGCCTGACTCAGCCTCTCCCAAGCAAACCAGACACCAGCCGCCAAACTGCCAGCACAAGAGTTTCCATAATGAGAAGCTTCCAAGAAAGCTCCATAAACCTTTACTGTAAATTCAATAAAAGGTTTCAAGCATGGTGGCTGAGTGGGGAAACCTGGAGCCATACCACCCTCCGCCCCTCCCCTCCACCCTCACACAGAAGTGGGCTGCCTGGACAGAAAGACAGCCCCACCCTGCTCCAGGGCCAGGTCCTCCCTGCTCCCCAGGTCAGGTCTCCATGCTCTCCCCACACCACCAGCACCACCTGGACAGCTGGCCAGTAATACCGACAGCCATGTGGACAGAACCTGAGACAGTGCTCAGCCACCCGGGGTGGGAAGCCAAGTCCTCGGACTGCTCAAGCCCATTCGGGTGTCAAGGCCTCAGGAACACCAGCCACCTGAGACCAGAGAAAGGAGATGCATGCCCTAAATCACTAGGTCCAGACCAAGGGGCAGAGTCACAGTATTTCCTCCATCCTGGGCAAATAAACACACCTTTACAGCCCGTCATGCCTAGGTCACCCACCCTGATCCATACCCAATGCCTCACCCTTGACCCCAACACTCATACCCTGAATTTCTCACAAATGCGATTTCCACCCCCACATTCCAGTCTTTTACCCAAATTCCAGCCTCATTTTGTCCTTTCAGGGCTGAGCCTGCAGCAACCAACGGCCTTGGGCTTTCAGACCCTGCAGTCAGCTCTCTCTCCACCAGGGCAAAGTGTGTATCAGGAAAGATCACAGCAGACGGTGTGTTAGAAAACAAGGTTGAATTGACTTGGGAGAAGGAGATGTTATCCCTGGCAGGAGCTAAGAAATTGGAACTAATCAAAAAGTACAAATCCTCAAAACTTTGGATGAAAAAGGGTTTAGATGCCAAAAGTTATTCAACTCAGTATTTCCATTGTGCAGATGAGGAAGCTGAAGCACAAAGCTCTGAAGTGATTTGCCCAAAGTCATTCATTTACTCTTTCATCAAATCAATAAGCCAACTATGGGCCTGACCCAGTGCCACTGAAGGGCAGGCCTCCTAACTACAGACTAGTGCTAACTGCCCAGCACTACTTGTTTCTGGATGATAGCAGCAGGGACGCACGGGACACCCATGATGCAAGGGTATGGGCCACACCTGGGCTAGCAGTAAGGAAACTAGTGTCACAGGAGCCAAGGTCATAACTCTAGGCAGACACCGCTCCCTGAACCATGGTCTCCTCTTTTGTACAATAAGCCATACAATGCCTACCTGTTATACCTTGGTGCCTCATTTGCTGCAAGTATCAAAAGGGAGCAGATATAAAAGCATGAATCGCTACCTATGAAAGGGAGAGAGGAAAGGATGCAGAGAGAAGTCCGAGCTCACCAATCCCAGGATGGCTGAGGAAAGAGCCATGGGTTCCAGGTCTCCATTGAGCACCTGTAAGATCGGGTCAGGTATCCTGACCCATACTCCACTGGGCCCTTGGCCCATGAAAGAACCCTCACACTCCCACACTCGTGCAACGCCTCACACACTCTGCACACCTCACCCCTTCCAGATGTGGCAGAAAGTAGAGGCACAGCGTGCATTGCTCCTGCGATGACAGGGTTTCACATTCCTTTCTGCATTGTCGCAGGAAGACGGCCGAATCCAGCTGCACGCCTGTCTAGGAGACTTCCCACCCCCACTCACTGCAGACACTTGGGTTGTAGATATTTTCCACATTCTTTTAAAGTGATTTTTTGGAAACTATTTTCCTACTGCCTTGCACCAGGAACAAACCAGCCAGTGCTTGCAGAGAGCCCAGAGGGCAGCCAGGCATTTGCCTGAAGGCTTGAGGGGCAGCAGCTTGCCTGTACTTTTCCATGAACAGGAAGGAGGGGTAGGAGCAGATTGGCTTCCCCGGGAACACTGTCTGGTGGCCTGGCATCCTGGGGATTTTCCCAGACAACCCTCGGGAACTTATTCCAACCTGACCCAGCTGTGAAAGAGGCCTGCTGGGTGTGAAAAGATTTAGACTCAGCCCTGATCTGAAAGCGCTCATGGTCCTGCACCCGCTAAGCCTACTTTCTCCCTTGGATGGATCTGCATGTTAGTGCATTAGCCTGGGTTTCTAGCATGTGCCTGTCCATGCCTGGCAATCTACAATGTGCCTGTCACGCACCTACCCATTATTTGCACATCCTAAATACCCGGAGCTTTGGGGCTGGCCGGTCTCACCTACAACCTTGGTCCTCCTTCAGCCCAGCTGAACCTAGGGGACAGATAGAGAGAGGTGAACTTCTGCCTGGATAGAGGAAACATAGGCTGTGTGAAGAGGCAGTTGAACACATGCAGTGTGGGTGTGGAACACTTAGGTCCCACAATTTGGCCATTTTCTAGTTGCTAACTTTCTCAGCTTCAGTTCCTGACCAGTAAAAGGGACTATTCTTACCTCAGAGGACAGGAGGTAGGGCTCATTAAAAGAACACATCTAAAAAGCACTGCCTTATACAAAAGTTGCTAATTAAAAATAGGTGGGGTAGGCTGAAGCTGAGGACCCATCTATTTCCTCCCCCAGGTGAGGACCCGTGAAGGCGAACGGGCCCAGCAGAGTGTGAGAGGCCATGGAGAGGCACCCAAGGTCCATTCCTCCACTGCGTCTGACAGCGAGGCGCAGGGGAAGGGGGAGTTGGCGCCAGCCTGTTCCTTGGAGAACTCGGAAAAGCTGGAATCTTCCGAGAGCTGACATGTGGCCGGAAGGCAACTTTCCAAGTGACAGCTTAAGCCCTTGCCCCAGACACAACCCATCTCCCTGCCGGGCTGATTCCCTTGGAGCCACAGCTTCCTTCCATCCCTCCACCCCCCAACACCGGTCTCTTCCTACAAAAGCTTGGAACCAAACTGCCACTTGATACTATATTTGT
This sequence comes from Chinchilla lanigera, assembly GCF_000276665.1. Taxonomy (NCBI): domain Eukaryota; kingdom Metazoa; phylum Chordata; class Mammalia; order Rodentia; family Chinchillidae; genus Chinchilla; species Chinchilla lanigera. Next base: position 18,419,765 of record NW_004955435.1, on the reverse strand, counting down.
CTGAAGTGCTGGTTGATAGAACAATATGTGCAATGTGATCATCCCAAATACCAGCATTTATAAATGATTGTTAAGATTCTATTCCAATGGTAACTGATTATCTCTTGCCTGAGGGCATCAAATTAGAGGAAATTTTTAAAGTTTTCTGCTTGGTGCTTTCGTGTGTTTTCCAAATGAACACATGCAAGTTTTATGATCATAAAATGTAATCATTTTCAGTTCATTGTTGGCTTTTAACATGTACATTAAATCACATATTCTTCTCATTATATCATTTTATTGCCTCTCATGACACATAGAATAAAATTCAAACTCCTTTCCATGACCTATAGGATTGAACATGACCCACAGCATTGCCAGACGTCCTGCTGTTCAGACCTTCACATGCCAGTTCCAGCCTCAGTGGTACCCTCCTGGGTGTAAATCAGAGTTCCACCCCATTAGCTGTGTGACCTTGGACATGTTGCTTGACCCCTCTGTGCCCTGGTTTCTAATTCTGAAAGCAAAAATACTTAATAACAGTACCTACCTCAAAGGAGTGTTGTGAGGATCAGTGTAAGAGTAACTGGTGCACAGTGAGTGCTACATGTTTTCATTATTACCGTTGCATTCTCTCTGCAGCAGCATTACCCATGCTCTTCCCGCTCCCAAGCATACACTTCATTTTGTTCTTCACCTAGCTGGCTTCTTCCCCATCCGGGTTTTGGCTTCAGTGTTCCTTCCCCATCAGCCGCTTTAACTCTGCCCACCCCCTTGTTCTCTTGGCTTCTTCTTGCTTTCCTTCGGAGCGCTCAGCAGAAGTCATGGAGCACCCGTTCACATGTCAGCTAACTTTGCCCAGTGCTTGCCCTTCCCAGACTATAAGCTTTGCGAGGGTGGGGATTGTTGTTACCCACCCATGCGTAACCCGGGCTTAGAAAAGCCTACCGCACACTCAGTGTTTAATGGACCTGGTTGAAGGCATGAATAAAGTGAACAAATGAAGGACGTTCAAGCATCTCAGGTGGATACAACACAGTTTCTTTTCTGTTTAGAAACTCATCAGCACCAAGGTGCTGACTTTTAATCTGCACGCATGCTGAAGCACTGATGTTAAATGCACTCTTCAGTCAGATGAGTGTGCTTGCGTGTATGTGTGTGTGCCTCTGTGTGTGTGTGTTCTCCTTCACCTCACATCTGCTAACCAGTAACAGAAAAGCAGCTGGGCCGACAGAAAAAGTTACTGGCAGTGTGCTGGACTTGCGCACCAAGGAAAGGCCAGGGACCGCTGGACTCCAATGTCACCACCTCCTGCCACTGCTTCTTTCTCATTTTTTTTGAAAGTTTCCCCTTTTTTTCATACTCTGCTTCTCTCTGCCTGATGCTTCATTCTCTTCTGCAAGCTACAGCACCTCACAGTTTTCCAGACAGAGGATGAATCTCTTCAATTCCAGCTAAGAAAAATTTTAAGAAATAACCAATAGGCTTGAGTTGCTCAGATGACCATCGTTGCAGTCAGAAAGGCAAGGTATGCTCTGATAATCCCAAAGAGGCACAGACATGGTCCCTTGGCACCCACCTCTGCTGGTCTCAGGGAAGGAAGAATGGTTATGAGCCAGGCAGAGCTCCAATACAATCCACTATGGTATGGCACTAAGCTCTCAAGAGAGCCCTTATATTTCAGGACCACTGTCAGGAAGTGGATCCCTAGTGTCTCAAAATGCTATTGCCTTTCTGACTAACTAAAACATAAACTATTCTTCTTCTCTTCTATTTTTATGTTTATTTTTCCTTTTGTGTGTTTATTTTCTATTATTTGCTGTTTTTAAAATAATACATTAAATCATATTATATATATGTGAACTCACCCAGGGTAGGGCCACAGTGTACAGTTCTGGGAATTCCACTGACACCATAATCACCATGCAGGTGGAGTTGTTTCAAGTTCAATGATACTAGATTCTTCTGCTCACCACCCATGCCAGAGCTAGACCACTAATCAAAGCACCTGTGTGCCGCTTCCCATCCCATCATTCCATCCTTTCTCCCCAAAGAGCTAATAACTGCAACCTCTATTATAAATGTCCCTGCATTTTAATTGGAGCTTTTGGTCCATTTACATTTAATGAAGGTACTACTAATGCAAAATTTGTACCTGCCACTTTGCTATTTGTTTTCTATATCTTATGTTTCTTGTATCTCTATTCTACCACTACTTCCTTCTTTTGTATCGAGTAGATATTTTCACCATTTTAATTCCTTGTAGGTTCCTTTACTATATTTTTGTGGTTTTTTCTTAATAATTGCCTTGGGGATATTAACTAATCAGTAGAACAATCTAGTTTGAATTAATAACAACTTAATTTCATAGTATAAAATTTTTCTCTACTATAATTTCATTTGCCCCCTCTTCCTCCATGATACTACCATACAAATTACATCTTCAAGAAGCCTGAACCCATAAATACAGTTTGCTTTATAAATTTTCCTTTAAATCAGATAAGAAAACAGAGTTAAAACAGATATACTTTTTTATATTTACCCATGTAGTTCATTAACAATGCACTTTATTTCTTCATGTGACATCAAGATACTGTCCTTTAATTTCAGCAGGAAAGAACTCCTGTTAGTATTTCCTCTAGGAAAATTCTCCTCATGAGTCATTTTCTCATTAAATTATTGTTTATCTTGGTAATGTTTTAATTTCTCCTTCATTTTGGAAGGATAAATCTACTTGATATAAAATTCCTAGTTAAAACCTTGTTCTTTCAGCCCTTTGAATATGCTGTCTTGCTGCTTCCTGCTGTCAATAATTTCTGATGCTAAGTCAGATGTTAATTTATTTAACTTGAATATATGATGAATTGTTTTTCTGCTTCTGGTTTCCGTATACTCTCTTCATCTTTGACTTCTAGTGATTTAATTATGATGTGTATAAATCTTGTAAAATTTATTCTACCTGTAGTTCTTTAGTTTCTGGAGCAAAAAAATTAGTATTTTTCATCAATTATTAGAAGTTTTCATTCATTATTTTTTCAAATTTTTTCTACTCCTTCATCTCCTCTTTTTTTTGAATGTCATTGTACATATGGTAGCATCCTTGATGGAGATGCAAAAATCTCTCAGATTCTGTTCATTTTTTAAATTTCATTTTTCTTTACATTCTTTGGACTGGATGATCTCAACTGACCTATCTTCAAGTTTGTTGATACTTTCTTTTATCAACTCAAATCTATTTAGATTCTCTCTAATGATTTTTTCATTTCTGTTATTATAATTTTCAACTCCAGATTTTCTATTTGGTTTCTGTTTATAATTTATCTTGTATTGATATTTTCTGTTTGATGAGGTATTATTGTCACATCTTCCCTCAGTTCTTTAAGCATGGTTTCCTTTAATTCTTTGAATATGAGATAGATCAATAGATGATGATGATGATGATAGATAGATAGATAGATAGATAGATGATGATAGGAATTTAAAGTTGTTGATATATCCAACATGTAGGCTTCCTCTGGGAGACTCTGTTTATCTGATTTTTCCTGAATAGGTACCGTAATGTCCTGTTCCTTGTTTGTCTTCTAATTTTGGTCCAAAATGATATAATATGGAAACTCTGAAAATTGTGTCCTTCCTCCCAGTCACCCAGGTCTGTTGTTGCTTCTGCAAGTGCTGCTGTTCTGCTTCGTGGAATAGCTCTATAAATTCTGTACTTTTTATCATGTGCAGCCCCTGGAGTCTCTCTTTGGCTGGCTTAGGGACTAGCTAATACTTGGGCACAGATTCTTTGACCTCTTGAAGCAATCATCCCTCCATGCTTTGCACGCATGCACTCTGTGTGCACTAGAACACATCTTCAGCTTACCAGCGGTTTACAACTCTGCCTGGACAGTTATTGCCTGATGTTCAGAGCCTCAGCATCAGCCAGAAGTGAGGGATTAGGACCTGCTCAGGCCTTTCCTGGGCATTTGCATGTCCCCACCCATGTACATGACCTTCTAGATGCACAAGGATGTACTGACGTTTTACAAAGCTCCCATGGGCATCTCTCTCTTCAAACTTCTCTTTTGAGTTTTTTGGCCAGTCCCTTGCCTGAAGTGGTATCACTCCCTCAAGTAGGTTAATGTTAAACAACTGCAGTAGGTTATTTTTTGCCTACTGCAAACAATATGCCCTAAGAATGGGGCTTTTTTAACTGAGCAAACTCTGAGTTGGGCAAATTAAAATAATATTAAGGTAATTATCCTAGGGTAACCTGACTAGGACCCAAGGTAGAGAAGACCTCATCTCAAAGATCATTGTGAATATGACTTTGGATTCATGGAGGAGCTTGTAAATTGATACAGATAAAAAGAAAGAAGGGGAAAGTATGTATGTAGGTATATGCAGGATAGCTAACATAGTTTGTTTTTTTTCTTTGTGTTTTTTTTTTTTCCGGTACCAGGAATCGAACTCATGACCTTGCACTTGCTAGGCAAGCGCTGTACCGCTGAGCTAAATCCCCAGCCACTAGCTAACATAGTTGTACTACTGACTTCTGTTGATTTACTGAAAGGAACAGTTAATAATTAATTATTTGATCAATCTTGCATGTCTCTGTTTGTTTTCCTGAGAAACCACTTTGAAGACATCAATATGTAATACAGCAGCCATTGTTAATTTCCTACCACTTTGTCTGTAACTCTGTATTGCGTGTATTGTTCTTATGCTGTTTTGTAAATGGATGTCTGTTTGTTAATATGTTTTCCTTCTTTTATTCTTAAAAAAAAAAAATAGAAAAAGCTCGCAAAGTTTTTAAAGAATTGTGCCAGTTTGCATTGAATGGGACAGACAGTACAAAATGAGGAGGGTACAAAACCTTAGCAAGTAGACAGTAGGCTTGGAAAACTCACTCAGCTGTAAACATGAGCTGTTTCACAGATAAAGAAAAGAGGAATTCAGAGGACAAAATCAAGAGTTCAAAATGGTCAAATACATTGAACAGACACTTGTAAAAAGAAGTACGAATGACCAACAAGGATATAAAAAATATGTTTAATGTCCTCAGTCATTAGGGAAATGCAAATCAAAACTGCACTGAGATGTCGTCTCACCCCAGTCAGAATGGCTATCATCAAGAACACAAAAAACTATAAATGCTGGCAGGAATGAGGGGGGAAAGGAACCCTTCTATACTGCTGGTAGGAATGTAAATTAGTACAGCTACTGTGGAAA
>NW_004955435.1:18387902-18413693 GCF_000276665.1 Chinchilla lanigera | reverse complement strand
ACCTAAGCAACAGCCATGCCTTTGAAAAAGACTCCTGAGAGAAGAACAAACAACAGTGTTTGCCTGTCCTGGAGCAATCCTGTGTGTTAACCTCAATGACACTTTTACTCAGACAAAATATTGTGTCCAAACATCGTAATGGTGGGATGCTAAAGTTCAGACTCTTGTTTGCGGTGTTTTGTTTTTAAAGTCCAGTTCTGTGCTCATAATAGTGAAGATTTTTAGTTTTAAATAAAAAACTTAGGACCAGCAAGTGCAAGGTCCTGAGTTTGATTCTGGGTACCAAAAATAAATAGGTAGATAGATATATAGATAGATGCTTATATTTTAATTAAAACAATCAAAAAGGAAACAGCAAGAGCTGAGTGAGGAGAACCCAGAGGCACAGAGGAATAACTTCCTGAAAAAAGTGAGCCCAATCACAACCAATACCATGAGCTCAGATATGTTTCAGAACTGCCATGAACCAGTGACTGCTGTGTTGTATTTTACTCTTTATGAACTGAAAAGTCTGTAGCTAATGCCTAACTACCATTGCGGGGGGAGGGGAGCAAGAAGAAATTTATGTCTTTTGCTTAGAGTTCTTCAGATCAAGCAAAACCTATTCAAATTTTCCTTGAGGATCACAGCTGAGTAGCTTCATTAACACCTAGCTCTGGATTCAAATTATGAGACCTAGACTTCAAGCTGACACCATCATGGGATGAGCCTTGGGAGTCCTAGAGGAAGCATGAGTGTATGTGGCATGTGGGAGGAATCTCAATTGTTGTAGCCAGGGAGTGGACTGTGGCAGGCTGGCTTTTTCAAAAGCAGTCTCAAAAATTCTAATTCGAACATGTGCTGAAACAATGTGCTTTCAAACTCTTGTGCCTGCACATTTGAATTATTAAATTATTGGAATTATTAATTTTTTTTCTTTGAACATCACTGCTATGAATATTCGTGCACATCTCCACTAGTATACATGGAAAAGGGTGACTTTGGGGTGTGTAGAAAAGGAATTGCTGTTCAAATTTACCAGGTAATGTCAAATTGTTTTTAAAGGGGTTATATTAAGTTACATCCCTATCGGGGGCTGGGGATTTAGCTCAGTGGCACAGCGCCTGCCTGGCAAGCACAAGGTCATGAGTTCGATTCCCGGTACTGTAAAAAAAAAAAAAAAACAGCAAACAAACAAGTTACATTCCTATCACCAAGGTGCAAGAAATCCTGCTGCTGTCTCACCCCTGGGATCTTACTCGGGCTCTCCTTGGCTGTGCTCGTCCCAGGTATTTGCATTCTATTCCCTCGTGTCTTTCTGACTTTCTTTCTTTCTCAAAGGTCACCTTCCCAACAGGATATATCTGCCTATTCCACTTAAATTGAAAATCATTCCACCCTCACTCTGAGCTGTCCTTACTCTTATCTATATCTGCTTTTCTAGCATACTGTACAGTTGATGTAAAACTTCCATTTATTGCTGATTACCCATCTCCTCTCAGAAGAAGCTAAGCCACTCTAAGCACTAGTACTTTTGTCCTCTGTTCACTGCTGTCTCCCATGCACCTAAAAGTCTCCAGTGCAAAGCAGGATCAATAAATTTTCACTGAGTAATAAGTAAATGTCTATATCTTTTCTAGCTTCCTATATTAACAAACTAGTTTTTGCCAAATACCCGTATTGTGAACAAATAGACATCAATTCACTGTTGCGTTAATAGAGTTTTCCTTGATAACTAGCGAGGCTAGCCTTCATAGGGACTTCTTCTGTAAAGCGCTGGTTCATGTCTTCTGTCTTTATCAAGTTGCAGAAGCTCTGCATGTATATTATAAACTGATCTAAGTTACGTGCATCCCAAACCACTTCTTTCAGTGTGCAAGTTTGTCTAATAAGCAGAATTTTTAAATTTTAATATAATTAATATTATGGTAAATTTTTTGTGTCTTGTTTAAAAATAAACTATTCTGTTCTTGCCAGATCATCAGCGGTGGGGAGAAGTCCTATCTAAAACTTTCTTTTTTAGAAAATGTAAAACCTTATTGACCACAAAAAGATCCGTGTGTGAAATCCAAGGTGTTACAAAGGAGCTCCAGACCCCGCTCACTTTCATTCAGCCTCTTTCCTTCTGCCCTGGAGCAATGGAATGAGAGACTACACCATTCTTCACTTTCTAAGAGCTGCCAGTTCGGCAAGCAGTGGGGGAAAGAACAAGTGAGCCCCAGGGAAGGGGCTGCCTTTAGAAATCCCAATCTGCAGCAGTGCCCCTCCCGCTGTCAGCAAGTCCCAACAGAGCACTCCGAGGGGCAGGCAGGGATCTGAAGCACAGCAAAAAGGAGGGGATAAAGGGAGAGGAGGAGGGGCAAGGCCAGAGGCAGAACTCAGACTAAAGCAGAAAAACCTGCCGCCCTCCCTCTGCTCCTCATACTGGGGATTGAACCCGGGCCTTCGCACTGAGCTACATCCCCAGCCCTTTTTTACTTCGTATTTTGACACAGGGTTTTGCTAAGTCAGGAAGTTGCTGGGGCTGGGAAGCTGCACCTTTGAAGAGAGAGAGTCCCTTTCAGGTGAACCCCAGGAGGCAGGGGCAGCCAGGGTGCCCTCAAAGAGGACAGAGCCTGCAGTGATCTGCACACTGGTGCAGGCGCCCAGGAAGAGAGGAGAGCTACAGGCAGGCGAAGAATAAGACCTGCAAGCCTTGGGGATGTCATTCAGGGATCCCGGGCTTCTAGAACCCTCTTCAGCTTCATGACCCAAAGATAAAATTTACTTTTCATTTATGGATGAAATTTCAAAACTTAAGGATCAGAAGGTGCCACTGTCTTCTTTAGATCAACCCGGGATCTGTCAGTGTGTCACCAGCCGGGACTCCTGAGTTCTGAGCTCTACCCAGGGGGATGATCACTAAAGCTGATTTGAAGTGTTCAGACTTTACCTGCAGTGAATATTCCCCTGTGACACTTTCTGTCACCTCTGCTGAGAACAGAAGCATGACCAGTTACTCCTGCCAGAGATGCCGTCTTCCTGTCTCAGGAACCACCTCTGCCCGAAGGAAGGTCACCAGGGCTGAGCACTGGACCAAGAGGCCACAGCCTTGTCCGGGCTGTACACTTGCCTTAATTAACCTCCGGACGCTGCTGCCTCCGGGCCTCAGGAGTTGCCCCTTGTGTTCTGAGGTGAGGCATAAGCCACGAAACTGAGAGATCAGTAGGTAGCAAGCAGTGTCCATCCCTTCTCTGACCCTACACCATATGCCACAGAAGGGATGAACTGTACCTGTGTCCCGCACAATGACAGGAGACCCAGAGGAAACCCGCTGAGCTCCAGGCAAATCTCTCCAATGAGCTGAAGCAATTTCCTCTCCAGGTTTCCTGCCCCTCGAAGGCAGATGCCTTTTCAGAAGTGTGGTCTCTGGAGCAGGCAGATAGCACCAGGACACCTGCAGTTTAGGCGCTGATGAGACCCAACTGTTCAGAACATGCCGCCCTGAGCCCCTGAGCCCTAGCTGGAGACTACACACCAAGCAAAGCACTTGGGGTGTGGCAGTGGGAGGGGACACAAGTCCTACCGTTAGAAGCTCCCAGCCTGACCAGCCAAGGTGGTGCATATCTGTAATCCCAGCACTTGAGTGTGAGATAGGAGGATTGCTGTGAGTTCAAGGTCAGCCTAGACTATATAGTGAGACTCTGTTTCCAAAAAAACAAAAAAAAGAAAGAAAGAAAGAAAGAAAGAAATTCCCAGTCTGACAGGAAATTTTTTATTGTGATTCTCCTGCGGGGTAGGGCAAAGTCCCTGCCATCAGGACAGTAACCTCCCCTAGAAAGTTCAGAAAGTTCCTGAGCTCAGGCCTGAATAAGCTTGCCAGAGTTTATAACTAGAAATACAGGATACCCAGTTTAATTTGAATTTCAGATAAACAAGGAATCATTTTTAGGGTAGGTTTCATGCAATATTTGAAAAATACTGAAACTAACAAAAAAGAGATTCCTTATCTCCCTGAAATACAAATTTAACTGAACATCTTACATTTTATCTACAAGAAAACAGTCACAGAAGCTCAAACTAAATCCACATATGTGGCAACCTGAGAACAAGTATTAAAGAAAAAGCCACAACAAATTATTGGGTTCACCGGGACAGGGAATAAAGGGTGCTCCGAACTGCCCGATGCCCCGGGCCTGGCGGCTGCCCGGGCACACACAGGTGGTCCAGACTCTGACCCATCGCCATGGCTACTGCTGGCCGCCGCCGTTCATAGCATACGGGGTGGCCCAGGGGTTTGGCAGCCAGCCGCATCCACTCAGGCCTGAGCAGAGGCAAGGTAGATGGGGGGACAGAGGGTCCCTGGCAGCACCCACAAGAGAAGCAGGGTTAAGAGTCACACAAATGCAGAGAGGTTCCCAAGGGATGGTGTGTGCTTTCAAAGCAGAGAGTGACGGGAAGTCTTCCCAGTTGCTAGAAGGAAACGGCTTCTGGGGTGCTGGGAACCTGGGAACCTGAGGGTTAGGAAACTGCAAAACAGGAAACAAATGCCATCCAGAGCTGAGCCCACAGGCTCGGAAGGGCTGAGTGCCCCATGGAGCCGGGTAACTGAACCACGCTGCCTCTCTTGCTAGGAGCATGGCGCCAGGAGACCCTCAGGCAGCTCTCTACCCCACATGCCCTCAGGTTCCCCAGCACCCACTGGGAATGCTCAGCCTAAATACGCCAAAAAGCAGCTGCCATCTCTTTTCCATTACCCCTTCTCCATTAAGTGGGTTAATTCTGAGCGCCTCCATCTAAGGCAGACGAGAGTCATCTTCTTGGACGGACGAGATACAGCCTTCAGACAGGCGTTTGCCAGAGGCAGCTTCAGCAACAGACGCAGGAGGACAGCTCGCTCTGCACAGGCCTGAGAGCAGCAAGGCTGTCTTGTTAGCAGACAGGGGCTGACGTCCCTTCCCTAGCCCAGGCCTGGCTCTTCCTCAGCTTTGAGGAGCAGGCTCTTCCCTGGTGTCCTGCTGCAGGGAACACTGAGATATTCACGCTGGGACACCCAGAGCCAGAGAGAAGCACCCAGCACTGGTCACTCTGAGGAGCTTGGGGAGGTCAGGGTGCCCTACCAATAGCTCACTACGTATGGAGCACTAACGGTATGTTGGGCAATGTTAAGTACTTGTTACACTCACTTGTGCAACGTACAAACAGCCCTGTAAAGTATGATAATTGACTCTGCTTTGCAGGCGAAGACCTTGCAGCTGCAGGCATCTACCAGTCTAGACAATGAACATTCAGGGAACAGAGGGCCTTGTAGCGCGGATTTGATCACTGTCGTAAGGGACTCGGGAGAACTGCTGTATATGGGACAGGCTTCAAATCCTCGCAAAGCTGTTCTCTGACAGCAGAGGGCGCCAACGTTTGAGAAAAGCCTCTGGAAACCCAGGTACCATCCTCGCAGAGCAGTATGAAAGCCGACAGGAAGGGGCGGGCAAATGATGCCTTGGGTCCCACGACGGCAGAAAAGGATCGCAGAACTGAACTGGACCGCGAGGCGGGCAGCTCAGACCGAGACCGAGGGAGCCTGCCTACCAGCACACCCAGAGCTCAGCAAATGTTCCCGCGGGAAACCGGCCCTGCCTCTGGGCCTCCTCGGGCTCCTCTTCTGTCGGGGAGCCCTGCAAGGCAGCCACGATGACACCCTGTTTCCTCTTTCCTTCAGCGGAGCGTCTGCTGTCAGGTCACTCCCACACCCGAGCTCCAAAGAGGCAGATACCGCAGGGGAGAAAACGAGGAGGGACCTGCGCAGCCCTGCTGGTTCAGCTCTGATGCTTGTTGCTTAGGCCGTATTGTTTTTTGTTCGTTTTTGTTTTGTTCCTATTAGTGCAAGTAATAAGAGGTCATGACCCAGTTAACGATCTCTAGCATTTGTTTTTGTTTTTTTTTGTTGTTTTTCTCTGGTACCGGGAACCGAACTCACGACCTTGCGCTTGCCAGGCAGGCGCTTTTGCCGCTGAGCTAAATCCCCAGCCCCGATCTCTAGCATTAACTGAGAAAGAAGCGCAGGCCTAGGAGCGCAGATTCGAATCCTTGCCCCCACCTCCACCTGTGAACCATGTGCCTTTGACAAAACTACTTATACCCCTCAGCCTTAGTTTCCTCCTCAGTCCCGTGACAAGCATGAGGGCCAAATGAGACAACATGATGCTTTAGCTGGAGCCTGGCTCTTGGGAGGAACATGGGAACCAGTATTTCATTTCCGTATGAAATAAGGACAGATAGATCAATGGCATGACCATCGAATCTCATAAAATAATGATAAACATTTCTTAGATTTTTATATCCACTTAGCAACTTTCCCAATTGCTGTGACAGTCATTATCTCCACGTGCTCACCACCGCCAAGAAGTACTTGGAAAATTAAGGAGGAAATTAAGGTTTAAAGAGATGAAAGGAATTAGGCAATGTCCACCCAGCAATTCAGGGGAAGAACCAGGAAAAAAATTACTCTTCATTGCCCTATTTCTGGCTTGCAAAGATATAACAGTGCTAAAATGAAACGGCCTCAGCAGGAGAACATAATCCAGTGGTATAAAATGGACATTAGGCAAGGGTACTACAGAGAATCAGAGAAAGAAGAGCTGTAGGAAAGCGTGTTAGCAAAAATGATGCTTATATGTTTGACATAAGCGTCAGCCATCAGGGGACAGAGCTCAGGGTTCTTCATAAGAAAGAAAGACTGGGAATTTGGTTTCACATTTTTTTAACGTATTCACTCTACCAAATTAATCAGTTTCCATAGTGTAGTGGTTATCACATTCGCCTCACATTCCACCAAATTGTTTTTGTATTCTTGCTACACACAGAGCTGTTCAGCACCAGAATACAGTCACAGGCAAAAACATAATTCCTACCTTCATGGAACTTATTGTCTAGTAAGGTAGACGGACAATAATCAAATAATCCGCACATTGGTATATGCAGTCATCTCTCAGTGTCCAGGGGGGGTGGGTGTTGGTCCCAGGACCCCTGTGGATACCAAAATCTGCAGATGCTCAAGTCCTCTACATAAAGTGGCATAGCATTTGCATATAACTACACACTTATACTTTCAATCATCTCTCTAGGTTTTATAACACTCAACACAATGTAAATACTTATTATACGGTATTGTTTAGGTACTAATGATAAGGGAAGAAAACCTGTGTGTGTGTAGCACAGACTCATTCTTTTCTTAAACGTTTTTGACCCGCAGTTGTTTGAATCAGTGGACGCAGAATACGTGCAGGCTGAAGGCAACTTTAACTACTTAGATGAGTGTTATGATGGAAAAGTCCCAGCAACACCCCTAACGTAACAAACCCAGCCAAAGAGTAGGAAGGGCAGGACAGGGCCCATTCACAGAACACGCAGGCAGAGGGGCATTGGTAAAATCCCCACAGTGAACTCCAAATACCCAGTGAAGGGAAAGAAGGTGAGTGAGCTTCACTGAGAAGGGTGATGGGAAGGTAAGACAGAGAGGACACCAAGGGCCAGCCCAGTCTGGGCTTGCAGGCTATGGTACGGAGTTGGGTCTCAGTCTAATAGAAATGTAAAGACATTTGCTATGGCCTGAATGTTTGTATCTCCTCAAAATTCATATACTGGAATCTAGTCAGCAGTGTAATCGCGTTAGGAGATGGAGTGCTTAAGAGATGATTTGGCCCTGGTGTGGGACCCTTTTGAATAGGATTAGTACCCTGTCATAGAGGCCCCAGGGAGCTAGCTAGCTCCTTCCACCATATGAGGACACAGCTAGGAAGCACCATCTCTGAACCAGAACACCAGACTCTCAACAGACCCCAAATCTGTTAACACCTTGATTTGGGTTTCCAGTCTCTAGAACTGTGAGAAATAAGTGTTTGTTGCTTATAAGCTACATAGTTTGTGGTATTTTATTACAGAAGACTGGATGGATTAAGATGCCACTCAAGAACCCTAAGCAGGGAAGAAGCCTAGAAGAGGATCAAGTGAAGGGAGTACAAGATGGCTTTTGAGAGGTTTCTGGGTATAAGCAACAGTAACAGGCAAACTTCAGGGGGAAAAAACTCATCGGAAAAAGATGTCCCATCAAAGGAAAGGCCTTAAGAAAGGCAGAGACCAAAGCAATGCCACGGGCCCAAGTAGCCAGGATTAACTGAGCACCACCAGATCAAGTCAGCTCCAACCACTCTCCAGCCCCGTGTCATTCCGCCAAGATTCAAGCTAGTGGGACAGTGCTTGTCTGGCATGCCAAAGGCCCTGAGTTAAAGCCTCAGCACTGCAAGAAAGACAAAAATCCATCAGACTTACTGCAGATACTGAAGGAAAGGCAGAGGATCACCAGGGACAAATTGATGTACCTGTGGCTTTGCCCAGGAAGCAAAGTACTGTGGGCAACGACTTGTCAGGGAGGCAAGCCATATGGAGGTCTGAGAGATGGGAAGTAGAGAAAAAAGCCAGATGGTACCTAAATGAGGTCACACAACAGACAACTCTCCCCCTCCCCCTCATTCTCTGACTCATTTGTAGCTTTCAGAGAGATAAAACACCACTAAATTCACAAGCAACCAAACATAGTGCGAGGTGGCCTGGGAAACTGAAGAGCAATTTATTCATTCAGTCAGTAATTGTGCAAAACCTATTCATCCAAGGATAAAGGCTGGCCTGGAAAGGTTCCCCTCCATGGTGTGAAGAAGAAAGGGGCACAAGGTACCTACAGATGAGATTCTGAGTGCACAGAAGAAAATGCCAGAAAAACAAGCCATGCTGGCTGCAGAAAGATCTAGAAGCAGGAAGCAATGAGATGGGCCAGGGCTGCTTCTGCTCTAATCTGTTGGAACAGCACGGTAGTTTCCTTCCTGAACTGGCAAACTTTGCCCAAGATATGCTAATTCAATGCATAATTTCCCACAGGAAGAACATTTCAAATGTGAGTTGCAATATCTTGAGAAATCCACAGTGCTTCAAAGGAAGTAGACACTGCCGAAAGAGTGAGGGTGAAAGTTGCACAAGAGTAGGACCTTGGGGAAGAGCCCTGTGGCCTCCTGGCTGCTTGCTTTCCTGGGAATGGAACTCTTCATGCAGCTCTACTCTAACTTAGTAATTTTATGTTTTATTTTCTTCTGTTTTCACATGAAACTTCTTCTATTATATTTAGATGAGAACTTTTTGGTGCAGTAAAAGTGTCACTGGGTCTAAGGAGAAGAACCTAGAGACGAAACTGTGATGTGCAATGTGTTAAGTCTTCAGAACACCACCGCCAAAAGTCAAGAAATGTCTATTTTGCGGAATGGCACTCACTTACAAATCTATCACTCCTGCACGAAGCCAGCTGAGATGCTGAGCAGTTGTAAGAATCTGTGGAGGAAACGCTGCCCGGGTTCCTTAAAGTGACAACTCTTGCTGCTGATGCAGCCTTGTAGCTTCCTTGCTTCTCCAGCTCTTCAGACCCCTGCTTTTCCAATCTAATCCATTTACACCGGCTCTCAGACTGGCCTTCCTATAGCACACTTCTCTTCCACACCAGTGTGCCTGCCGACTTCTGTTATCCTGACCTCCTTGGCCCAGTTCCCCAAATGTTTATTACATGCTATTTCCTCAATGGTTTTTGCCGTCTCTTGCACTATCCATATTATTGTTTCCTGAATATTGAATAAATTGCCCCACCTTCTTAACTTTGTCACACTGTAAGCAATAATCATCACTATATGAATATTTTTAGTGTGCATTAATATACCTAATATACTTTAATATATTGATTGTTTGCCACCAAAAATCATGTGCATCCTCTGGTGAGACTGTACTTCAGGAAATATGCATTAGCCCATTGACCAGAGCCTGCCCTTAGTCATCACTAAGTCCCCTGCATACCATCTCACTCTGGCCAGAGTAGACAGCACCACTCCACACTGCTCACCCCAGCACTTGTCCTGCACCCATCTCTGCCTTTCAAGCCGCAATAACCCCTTGAGACCACTAATGCCTTCTGATGCCATGTGCAGGTTTCCCATCCCACCTGCAGCCTAAAGAAATCTTCCCTGAATGCTTGCTATCCTTGGCGTACTTGGAACTGATCACACAGGACTCAGTGCTGACATCCTTGAAAAATCTGTTTTGGTAGACAACTTCTCCTCTTGCAGAATACCTGTAAGCTTCGCAAGATCAGAGGTCAGGTCTAGTTATTTCACACAAGATTCTTACACAACACTGCTTCTTGGTCTTTGGCTTAAAACATAAGTCCACAAAACAAAAGTTCCAGTAATTAAGTAGCCATAAAGAGAAAAGAACTTTCACAATTTGGCACAAAACGCCATTTTACACACACACACACACACACACACACACACACACACACACCCTTCTACCCCTTCTCCAATCAGGAGCACATACTCCATGCTCCAGCCACACCCAACTCCTCAGCATTCCCTCAATAGGGCCCACTGTCCCCAGGGCTAGTCCCTCCCTCGCCCTCTCAAAGCATCCCATTAAGTACACTCCCTCACTAAACATCAGTTTCCTTGAAACCTTTCCCAGTTCCCTAAGGCACCTCTTCTTTCCCCTTCATTCTATATATTCTTTTATTAAAGCATTTGTCAATTATAAGTTTGTTTGTTTAAATGACCATGACTTCCACTAGCCCATAAGCTTTCCACGAGTAAATGTCTTATTCAATATCCCTCATACCTAGCACAGTGCCTGGCACATAGTAGGTACTCAATATTTGGTAAATGACCAATGGGGCAGTCAAGGATGCTCCACTGGCACACTTCCAGGATTTGAAACCAAACATTATCATTGTCTGCCTTGGGTTTGTTGCTTAATAACTGAAATGAGCTTTGAATAAAGCTCTGTACATTAAGTGCTTAGTAAACACTATTTACATTTGCCTGTTTTTTAAAAAGTACACATTTCTTCTGAGCTTTCTAGGGATTTTTCATTGCTGTTTGTTTTGTTTTGTTTTGTTTTGTTCTGGTTTCTCATGACTACTATTCATGCTCCAGGCAAAAGGTAGTGAGGAAGGACCAGAAAGTGTGATGTAAAGAGAAGTGTGGAACCAGATAGAAGCATAGGATTTGACAATTGAAGGGATGTGTGGGAAAGACAACCAAGGACAACCAGACCTGCTGTGGAAACTGGGAAGGTCACTGAAAAGGCCAAGGCCATTGCCAGAGGAGTTCCAAGCTATATCGGGAATGAAGGTATGGCTATGTTCAAAATCCAGGAAAGGAAACTGAGCCCCAAGAACAGTAGAAGCAAAAACCAATGGCAAGGGAGACAAACCTGGTCAAAGTCAGGGGAAGCTCCAAGTCCACCAGGCACTAAGGAGGCAGTGAACAGCTGAAGGCTCTGTGACAGAGTGAGTCTCATCTAACGCCTACAGAACTGACCTGGACACACGGTTCCCCATGACTGTTCCTTGCATGTAAGTGACAGAAATCTGAGCGACACTAAACTAGTCACTACAGAACTCCTTAATGGTCTTTAAAAGCTGTGTGAGGAAGGAAAAATATGAGATCCAATGTGAGTAAATGAAAATGAAAGGAGACATAAGACTCTGAGCTTCTAAGAGCTGAAAACTCAGGCTAGCAAGAAACCTGGGCGCCTGGTCTGGTTCTCACCACCACCTAGCCACCCAGCCGTCTAGGCCTCAGTTTCTCCTGCCGTACCATGAGGAAATCAGAATGATTGGTCCTTGGGGTTGATTCCAGCCTTTCTATTCTCTTTCTATTCTATTCTATTCCAGCCTTTCTATTCCCTCAAGGCAGCGCCTCTAAACCTCACCAAACTACTAGATACCACATCGTGAGAGTGCACTGAGCGTGATTTGCAGAGTGCCCCAGCCAGCCTGCCCCTTATTATTTATAAGCTGATAAACCCTCCATCCTACATCTGGTGAGGTAACCTGGGCTTCCCTAATCATTGGGTCCTGAAGAAATTTCAACTTTTCTTGTCACTTGTTGCTCTACTTCCTACAGATACTTTCTATTGCTACTCTGAAAAAGCTGACCCAAACTGGCTAAAACACTAACAGAATTCCCAGGCTTGTGTAACTGAAAAGTTCAATGACTAGGAAAATTTAAGACATAATCTGATCAAGACTGGATTCATTCCATAATGGAGGCTTTGGCCTCTCCCTTGTGGAGAATTTGTCTTCGACTGTGTTCCTAGGTGTAGTGAAGTGACCGCAGCACTTTCATACATATGTTTCACACTCTTCTCCAACAGCTAACAAAGGCCCATGACTTCAGTCTGATGGAACCAGGGCAGGTTACACAGTCAGCCCTTGGTGTGTGTAGGGGATTGGTTCCAGGACACCAAGAGTACAGAAGTCCACAGATGCTTAAGCCTTCAGGTCAAATGGCATAGTATTTACATGCAGTCATATACTTTAAATCTTCTCTAGATTTCTGACAATACCTAATACAATATGAATCCCACGTAAATCATTGTTACAGAATATTATTTAGAGAATAATTCTTTTAAAAATCTGTACATGTTCACTACAGGCTCAAGTTTGTTTGGTTTGGTTTGGTTTTTGTATTTTCATTCATAATTATTTGAATCTGTGGAGACAGAGGGCTGACTTTCTATCCACGCCTGGCTGGTGACATGGGGTTGTGATTACTGGCTTAGGCCTACTAGGGTAGGGCTGTTAGGGCTTAGGCCTACTATCACTGAAGGTGGAAAGGGTCAGCCCACCCAGAACACATGGCTGGCACATCATAAGGCAAGTAACCAGCATTTTCACACTGCCTAAGATATATAAGAATTCCTAAGCTCTGTTCTTCCCTCACCTTCCACAATATCCCCTCCAACCCACATCATTCCCAAAAGAAGGCAACCAACCATCCTTTCCTCTGAGTCCCCCAGGAAAGCACCACTCACACAGGGTGCTGTGGTCAGACTTGGGACAGGGAAGGCAGCTGTGAACAGGTCAGCGCATGTTTTCAAGTGTGATATCAGGCATCTTGTTTCTTCAGAATTCCTGAATGCTCCTTGTGACTGGTATTTTCTCACTAACACTGGTTGAGATTTGGGTCCTAAGATTCCACCTAATTCCCAATTTCTATGAGTGAGATTACTACCATATGTTTATTGTCTGTTTAGAGTCTGTGTTCCATAAAATGCTCTTTCAAGTCTTTTTTGCTTATTTTTATAGGTGGCTATCTGCCTTTTCTTATTTCCATGTAGGAATTTTTCAATTTCCTGACTATAATCATCCTTCATTATCAGCTTGGCGCTGGTGCCAGAACCCCTCCCCCAACTCCTTGCAGTGCCAAAACCTGCAAACATTCAAGTTCCTACAAAAATGACGTAATGTTTGCATATAACCTACAAGTGTCCTTCCATACACTGCAAGTCATCTCTAGGTCACTGATAATACCTAACTCTAGCATAGGGTGCAGCTGCATATCGACCTCCGTATCTAGTAGAGAAAGTCCTCTCACCTTCTCCTTCAGTGGTGTCTTCACTTTTCTTTTTCTCCCAGTGCTGAGGATCAAACCCAGGACCTCACACACACTAGGCAAGTACTCTACCACTGAGATACAGCCCCTACCACTATTTTTGTTATTTTCAGATGGAGTTTTACTGTTGTGCACAGCCTGGTCTTGAACTCACTGGTTTAAGTGATCCTCCTGTCTCAGCCTCCCCTAGCAGCTAGGATTATCGGTGTGTCACCAGGCCCAGTTTAGCTATCCTTGATCTTTTGTATTTCCATATAAAAGTTTTAGACTCAGCTTATCACATGCCATCAAAAAAAATCTAAAACTAAAATCTGTAGAAAATTCAAAATCCACTAAATCAAATTCAAGAGAAATGATATTCTTAAAACATTATTCTATCTGTATTGACATACTGTATCTCTCCATTCATTTACAGATTCCATAAATAAAGATTTTAAATGTTCCCTGTAAAAGTCTTACATATTATTTCCTACTAACTAAACACTTCATACTATTTTTAGCTATACTTTTAAAATTTATCTTTTATTCATTGCTGATATAAGAAAAAGACATTCTGACATATTTTATTTCTAGAAAGTTTAATAAGCCTTATTAGTTCCAGTAACTTACTACTATATGTAGAAAATCAAAATGAACACACAATTAGGTCATCTGTAAATAATGACAATTTCCTTTTTTGTTAAACCTTACACATTTAACTTCTTTCTATTGACTTTTTGGACTACCTAATATAATATTGAATAAAAGTAGGGATAGCAGGAATCTGTCTTGTCCCTCAAATTTTCCCTTATATTAATTAATTTCCTACAAATCAATTTTACTATAAATTGATGTTGAATTTTATCAAAATTTTTTTCTGCATCTGGTGAATAGTCACATAATTTTGTTTCTTTAATATATTAATGTGGTAGATCAGATTCATTTTCAAATATAAATGGACATTGATTGCACTCCCATGATAAATCTTACATGGTCATGAAATGTTCAGCATTTTATGTATTGTTTGTCTTGTTTTGTCTTGGAATTTTTTATTTATTTTGTTTGCTATTACTTTGCTGAAGATTTTTGCCTCTGTTTTCCAAGGGGAAAATGTTTTTTTCATATCTAGGTTTCAACAGTATGCAAGTAGCCTTATAAAGTTAGTATTTATAAAATGCTCTCTCTTTTTCCATTCTTTGGAAGTTTGCATGCCATTAGAATTAGTTAGTACCTGAATGTTTTGGTAGAACTCATGAGTAAAAGGCAGTCTGGGCCTGGACTTTGGTTTCAAGTTTTGGTGGAAAAACAATTTTTTTAATGGTAGTAGGACTACTGTATCCAGACTTTCTAGTTCTCATTGAGTCAGTTTTGTTATTTCTTTTTTTAAAAATTATCCATATCATCTAGTCTTTAATTATACTGGCATAGAGTTGTTCATATTATCCTCATCTCAATTTCTGTACATCTGTAGTGATTAATCCTTCTTTATTCTGTATATTGATTATTTGTACGTTCTTTTTTTGGGCTTAGTGTCAATGGCAGTTATTGATTTTATTTAACACTGTGAAGATCCAGCTTTTGGCTTTGTTGTTCCATTTTATCAGTTTTTGCTTTTAGCTTTATTATTTCCTTTTCCTGCTTTGTTTTCCTCATTTGAATTTATTTCCTCTTTGAGATGAATGCTTACATCACTAATTTTCAGTCTTTCTTTTCTTCTAACGTATATACCTAGGCTACAGTTTCCTAAGTTGCATGTCAGCTGCACTCTGTCATGTTCACTATAGTATTTTATTACTATTTATTATGAATTATGTTAATATGAATTGATATATATTTTATTATTAAAATGTATATTCCTTCATTTCCAAAGATATTGGAATCTTCTAACTGTCTTTGAATGATTGCATTATTGCCAGTAAACAAACAATAATTTTGCTTCCTCAAAATCTGCATAGTTGTACTTTATGGCCTAGTGCATGGTTATTTTTATAAATGGCCCATGTGGACTTAAAAAATTGAATATTCTACAAGTGTAGAGTACATTGCTATGTTCATTATCTACTACTACATGCCAAACCATTCCCAAAACTTAGTGGCTTTAAGCAATAACCATTCTTATTTGCTTTCAAGTCTGTTGTGAACTCATCAGCTGGGCTCACTCATGCGCTTGCGATGGATAAGTTGGCTGGAGGCTGGCTGGTCACAGATGGCCTTACTCGAATGTCTGGCACACGGCCAGGCAGTCTGATTCTCCTTCACACAACCTCTCCCGTCAGCTCGCTTGGCGGCAGCATTCCAACTGAGCCAAACAGAGCTACGGGGCCTAGATTCTGAACTCATACGATGTCATTTTTGCAGCATTCTAGTGATCAAGGTAACAATGCACTCAGATTCACAGCATGGGGAAATAGACTCTGGGAGGAACATTAGGAAAATATTTGGCTGTTTTTAATCAACCACAAGTGATAGAGCTTTTCCTATGATATTAATATGTTACATTAGCTTTCATTCATTTACTTACTCAGGGGGCTGGGGATTTAGCTCAGCGGCAAAAGCGCCTGTCTGGCAAGCGCAAGGTCGTGAGTTCAGTTCCCGGTACCGGAGAAAAACCAAAAAAAAAAAAAAACAAAAACATTTACTTACTCGGTTAGCATATGCATGTCCACTCTTTTGTTTTCAATTTCTGGGCCTACATGTTTTAGATGTGTTTCATAAACAGCAAGCTGTTGGATATTGTTCTTTTTGGCTTTGTTTGTTTTCATTTGATCTAATAACTTTTTACTGGAGCTTACTGATATATTTAAGTAGTAACCTATAATTTTATCATGTTCTTTCTATTTATCATATCTGCTGTATTTCTTTGCTCTCTTTGATGATTAATATTATGTGTCAACTTGACTGGGCCATGAAGTGCACAGATACTTGGTCAAGCATCACTCTGGGTATGTCGGTGAGGGTGTTCCTAGATAACAGTTGCCTTTCTTGACCCATTTAGGGCAAATGCTGCAACTTTTTATTTTTGCATCAAATTCATATTTGTTACCTAGAAAAACTGAAGGAAAAAGAATTTGAAGAGAAAATTGTTTAGTACGTTCCATTGTTTATGGCATTCCAAAAATGGAACACTGTGTATAAATGTTTGTGAGTGGGTCTCATTCAATCAGTTGAAACTTGATTATAACAAGGGGCTGACCCTCCTGTGAGAAAGAGGGATCTCCTGCCTGAGTGCTTGAGCTGGGACATTGACCTTTTCCTGCCTTCAGACGCTACCTGACATATCAGCTGTTTCTGGGTCTCAACCTTCTCAGTTTTCTAACTAGAACTTTTTTTTATCAATTCTCCTGGTTCTCAGGCTAAGGAAAGAGATAAGGACATGGGAAAACTGGCTGGACAAGTAGTTGTGACCTGTCAGTCACAGATCCATGAGACATGGGCCCAAGCCCCTGCACCTGGAAGCAATCAGAAGGTATTATCTAAAACCTCAAGCAGGTTTTAGATAGGACAACCCAGACCTGACGGCAGACAGAGGACTGGGAGACAAAAGATAGCTGCCATTAGCTCTTGGCCATTGAGTTCTCTCCTTCACCGCGGCCTGCTCTCGCCCTGCAGAGTGACTTCTTTTCTTACTTTTACTTGGCCCACACTCACTCTCCAGAGCATATTTCTTTTCCTACCTTTAATAAATGTAAAACTTTGGTACCTTTTGCATTTGTTTTGTCCAATTCTTTATTCAAGATAAGAAGAACTTAGACTCTCTAGGAGGAGTCCTGAAAATCTCAGAAGCCGATAACAAGGTTGTTGGATTCAAGCTGAAACTACACCCTTGGTTCCCCAGGCCTCCAGTTTGCCCACTGCTGATCCTGGGACTTGTTAGCCTCCACATCACTTGAGCCAATTCTTCATAATAGAACTCTTACACAAATATATGACTGAAACAGGTGATCTTGCACTTTGCTTTACAATTTAAAGGGACTAGGGTACCTATAATTTTGCTCTCAGGCTTTGGCATCTCTGTTGAAACTTAAAGACAAGAAGAAACATGATATTAAAGTTATTCTAGATAATTATTCTATAATTTTAACAGCTTTGCTAGCTCAAATGATTCAAGTGAGAATCATCTATGAGGCAGAATTAATAGTCCAACTTAAAAGTCACACCTGAATGAGTTTTGTTCTTCTTACACTAATCCCCTGTCAAAGTGAAAATAAAAATAGGGGCTATGGAAACAACCCATTTAGCTCTGGGTTTGCTGTCTTCTCTTGCCTCTTAGTTCCTTCTTTTGTGTGACGCATGTCTCCACAAGCAGGTATACAGTCCACCTTCTTACCAGCAAATACCAGAAGCTGCAACATGATTTACAAAAATAGATAAAATTTTTAAAGTACTATTGCTGCCTGAACGTTGCTGGGAACACATTTCAAGAGGCAAGCTCAGCAACCTGTGACCATGGAGATGGCTTGTAATCAGCAAATCAAGGCCCTTGTTTTCCTTCCTTCTCTGGGCATTCAAGAAATGGTTGATTTAGAAACCCAAGCCCACAGACTATTTATTTTCCAGAAACAACTGCATAGCAACAGGATTCATACATTACACAGCCAGCACTCTAAACTCAGGTCCTGCTTATCAAAGCCAAAATTACAGCAGCAGGTATATGAGGCTTCCTTGTCTAGCAGGAGTGCAGACTTGATTTCCTCAACTACCTTCTCAATTGAAACTAAATACAGAAGCATTTAAAGTATACCATACATATTGTTATCTTCAACAAACTCAGATTACCAGATGTAAGAATGCAAGATTGATCAAACCATTAAAGAGAATAAAAAAATAGTAGAAAAAAATAGAAATGATACAGAGCTTCACTAGACAAGATGGTAGGAATTCACCAATGGTTGTTATATTGCATATTGTTATCTTCAAATTAGTTGTTCAGATTACCAGATATATCATTCTGTTTTGAAACTCTGTATCATTTTTATTGTTTTTGGTTTTTTTTTTGGTCTATGTTGCTATTTTGTTATTTTTGTATTCTCCTTAAAATAGAAATAATAAAATAAATTTAAAATAAAATAAAATATACCACACAGCCAAGTGTGATGGCACATGCCTGTAATCCCAGCACCAGGAAAGCTGAGGCAGGAGTTCAGTGCCACAAGTTCAATGCCAGCCTGGGCTACATAGTCTCAACAAACAAACAAACAATAAAATATATGAGAGAGAGAGAGAGAGAGAGAGAGAGTGCTGAGCTAACACAAAAGGAAGAAAATGTGCAAAGGCTAAAATGAATTGAAAGCAGGAACTGAACCATGGGAAGCAGGTGAGTGACAAAGTCACCTTTTGCCTGAGTTTCTGATTCGACAGCTACAGTGGCTTGGAGTTTGTGAAGCAAATGCTGAGATGCCACTAACATAGAGCCGTTAGGTGACTCACCCAAACCTGGTGCTCCCTCCCAGAAGCTTCACCCTCACAGTAAGAGCAGACAAGAAATAAATCCACTGTGCAAAGAAGGATAAAGAAATTTATGTTTTGACCTGCTGCTGGAGTGCGGGAAACTCTCCCTTGAGAACTAACACCACAGTGCGCTCTCACTTCTGTTGTGTGAGTTAATACTGTGGTCATGCCTGGAGATGATTTGCAGAAGGCGAAGTAAATCCTTTCTGGAGGAACAAAACTTCAACTGAGAGGTTCCACATTCCCACAATTTTCCAGAGAAATGAACTGCTTACAGCTGGTTTTTTTTTTTTAAATTACACAATATACAAAGAATGAGATACTTAAAGCAATGGGCAGAAAATGACACAGGCAGCAAAATTAGATCACAGAAAGCTGAAAGTTAGAATTCAGAGATGAAGAATATAAGTTTCTGCATCTCCATCCTTGCCTATTTTCTGCTGTTCCAAATATAAACCCTCTGAGTGCCCTGCCCGGGACCCTGTCCATGTCTTCAGGGGTACTCTCTCTCTTGTTTTTCTTCTTCCTCAATTTCTCTTTCCCCGCATGTATGTCCAGGACTATCGGTACATTTCCATCTCTTCCAATAAGAAACAGGAAAGAAAAATAAATGAGAACTTGCTTCCAATCATCTTCTTCTACCACTTTTGTAGCTAAACCTCTTGAAAGAGCAATTATTATGACCCGGCACTCCACCCCCTTCTGAAATGGTCCTTTGCTAGGTTGCCAGTGTTCTAAGCACCAGGTCACCAAACCAAATAAACTGTTAGCACACCTGCTATTGCTAAAGCATTACCACTGTGGCTGCTCCCTCCTTCCAGAAACTTCTTCAATCTCTGTGGCACCACTTCCGTTTGATTTTCCCCTTACCTTTCTTGTCATTTTGTAACAGTGTCCTTCAAGTGTTTGCCATAGTTTGGATCTGAAATGTCCACCCAAGAGTAGTGTGTTAAAATCTCGGACCCAGTGTGGCAGAACCTTTAAGAGGTGGGGCCGAATGGGAAGCTTTCAGGTCATGGAAGAGGTGCCTTTGAACAGGATAATGGCACCCAGTCTCTTCCTTTCTCTTTCTTTCCTTTCCCAGCATGAGGTGAGCGGTTTTGATCCACTACGTGCTTCCCTCCTCCTGTGCTGTCTCACCTACCCCACGCCCAAAGCAATGAGGCCGCATGATCCTGAACTGCAATGTTCAAACTTAGGAGCCAAGATATACCTTTTCTTTTTTAAGTTGATTTATCTCAGGTATTTGTTATAATGACAAAAAACTAACCCTTTTCTCACGTCTTAAAATATTGTTCTAACAATTTTGTTTTCGACACAGCAGATGCTGCATGGCAGATCATACATTCTCATAGCCTAGAACGGCTGTGTATCTCTGGGGCACATCTGTCTGCAGATGTAAGAAGTTTTTTCTAGAGGGTCTCCTAGTATGCATAGTTCCAAGAGGATCTGTTTCCAGACCCTCAAGTTCCATCCATATTCCCCCCTGGAATCAGGCTACCTGAGCATATGCCTGTGAGGAAGGTTTCTTCTCAAGCTACCTCTCATCTATCCTGAATCTGATTGTGACGTATTTCCTTAGGATGTAAAATTCCCTAGGCCACCAACTTGCAAAACACTGAAAAGTCAAATCGCTATAGTATATGTAAAAATCATAAATTAGAAGAGTTCCAAGTCTATTCTTTCCATAAACTAGAAGACCAAATGGAATTGTCAGCCAAATCAATTGACCATTAAAAGTCTTGATGACAGACTGATATGTGAATAGGGCATTTAATTCAGAAGGAGTTTAAAGAATTAATTAGCATTGCTGCAACAATTTTCTCTATCCTCACTTACTCTAAATGAAGTACCTCAGTATTAATATCAAAGCAACAAAAAAATTAAGTAATAAGTAATTTCCATTCATAGAGCTATTAGAAAAAAATACAAATCTGACCAATCCCTTTAAAAGAAACATTTCAAATTATATTTTACTTTTATTCCTATGATTGTTCATTTAAAATTACATTTATTATTTTAATCAGTTCTGTACTAAAAATAATTTTGCAAATAATAACACAACCTAGATGAAATTAATTAACTGTGGTTTTGGGGAGGATTAATTTGTTTTAACCACCTTATAGCAATATTTGTCTAGACAAGTATGAAAGAACATTCAAAAAATCTTTCAAGCATAAAAATGTATTATTTTAGGATTATATTTGTAGAGTAAAAATATATGTTCAAGGAGAAAAAGGAAAGGCGTGGAATTCCCACGCTGTTAAAGAGGAGCTGGCTCGTGTATTTTTGAAACGGATGACAACAGATAGTAAATGACACTGAAAATACTTCGATAGGGTATATTAAAAGTCATGTGACATGAGTCATGTGACAATTTTATCTTAAAATGTCAATATTTAAGATTCATCAGAAGTGACACCTTTTGAAATTATTCAAAGTTATAATAAATTTTATACCAATTTAAATGTATGGGGGGGAATATTGTAAAATTCCATTCATATGAAGCTCTAGAACAGGCAAAATTAATCTTCAGTGAAAGAAAAGCAAAACAATGCTTGCCTTTGACAGAGGGCGGGGCACAGATTGCCTAGGAAAAGATTTAAAGGAACTTTCCAAGACCAACAGTAATGTTCTTCTGATAAGACTGACAACTGGTGGTCAACTTGTAACACCCAGCTGAGCTCAACCAGTGTGGTGCTTGTTGGGTGTGGGAGGCCACCTAAGCATTGTTGCCGGCAGCATAAGAGGCAGAACTGAAGAGGAAGAAGTTGGGAAGCGGTTGGGTGCTACTAGAAGCTGTAAGGAGCTATTGGTTCTCTTAGAGGAGCTTGTCATGCTGGCTTTCCTGGTGAACTCTGCTGTTATTGGCACAGGAGCTCGGGACCTTACTGTCACTGAGAATGGCTACGGTTCACTTTGGGAGAGCTCCGGTCCTCCCTTTGAGCATTGCTTCCTGGGTCTGGAAGGGAAGATGGTACACTGCTCAGTCTCTTGGAGAAGCTTGTTGTGTTTGCTTTCCTGATGGGAATTCAGCTTTCCTCATCTGCAGAGACACTCAGGACCTCACTATTGCTGAGGATGGCTGTGGTAATTTTTAGGGGAGCTCTGGTTCTTAGTGTTGCTTCCTGGCTCCAGTTCAGATCCCTCATCTTGGTAGCACAGATCCTTCATCCCGCTGACACAGACTTTCTAGCTTCCGCCCCTGACATTTGGGCCTTCCCAATGCAGATCCATAAAATAGGCCTGCATGAGACATTGTCATGGGCTCTAGGCCTCCAGTTGGACTCGTGGGAGGCATTGTTATGGGCTCTAGGTCTTCAGCTGGACTCATGTAGGACATTGCCATGGGATCCAGGCTCTCAACTGGATTCTTTGATCTTTAGTGTGTGGACAGATTTCCTGCACTCTCTTTTTGTATATGATTCTTTGGGTGACTATTATAAATAATTTTATAAAATATGTGTCCTATATGATATTGTTCCCCTTGCAAAACCCCAAACTACAACAGTTCTGTACCTTAACAGGGCTTGAGTATTTGTCAAAAACTATTAAATGGTATACTTAAAATGTGCATATTCTATTGATGGAAATTTTATCTAAAAAATGGGAACATATTTGAACTGTATTTAATGTTATGTGTGCTGAAGACATTAGATGTGAGACATTGTTTTAAAATGCATAAGTGGGCAGGTGATAAAGCTCAGCGGCACAAACGCCTGCCTGGCAAGCACAAGGTCCTGAGTTTGATTGCTGGTACCAAAAAAAATGCGTAAGACAAACTGACAAATGGACAGATATGTAGATAAATAATATGCAACTAAAGCATAATGCAGATTTAGAATGTAAGTGGTAAGTGTATGGTGCTCAATCCCAAATTATTTCAACTTTTCTGCATACTTAAAAAGTCATAATAAAATACGGAGAAAAAAGTACAAAAGGAAATATTTTTAAGCTTGAAGACTACTAACTTTTGTTAACACTATTTGCTAATGAACCTCCACCTTAAACTTAGAGCCCAAAGTCCTCCTCAAAATCCCAGTCAGATTTCCACTCCATCTGGATTTCCTGACAGATCTAAAACACAGCAGATCCCAACATGAATGTGTGGTCTTCCTCCTACCAGTTAGGAAGTGCTCCAGCTACAAGCAAGAGAACAACACAAAGTCAAATATAAAGAGGTTTATTTTTCTTGCATAACAAGAAATCTGGAGATAGGTAGATGCTGGTGCTGGTTCCATGGCCAAACGATGCCCTGGCTGGAAGATCTACAATTCTCTTGCCCTGTCCTCACAGCCACACGTTCTAGAGCTTCATGGGTCACATCTGGGTTCAAGACGGGAGAAAAAGAGGGGCAATGCCAGTAACAATGCTAATTTTTTCAGTATGCCTCTGCTTTCATATAATAACATGTTGGGAGCAGCTGGAGCTGGATATTGGTCATGTATGAGGGCAGGACAGGGCCAGAGTGCCTTCAGCAGTCAAGCTACCCCAGCCTTGAGAAAAACATCCTGCCTGGACAATTTCAGTCGTTAGTCGCTAGGCAACATTGCCTCTCATGATACCAACTTTGCAAGGGTGTAAACAAACGCCCCTACTGTTGTTGTTCAGTCCCCTTGCCCATCAGGTAAGAGGCCTCCACCTGACCCCAGCTTTTGTCTTTTATCTTTATTTTCTAAATCCCCTCACCATTTTCTACCAGGGACCACTGAGAGACCACCAAGCCCTACAATAATGTATTCTTGAAAGTGCATTATTGGGTAGGATGCCTTTCAGCTACAATCCATACACACATATATGCGTACATCTATATGTCCAAAAATCTAGACTACAGCTGGCTTGAGACTGGCTGACTTGATGACGGAGTCATGTCATCAAGATCTGGGTTTTTTCAGCTTTCTGCTTTGTTGTCCTCATGGTTGACTCTGTCTTCAGACTGATCCCAAGATGGATACAGCAGCTTCAAATATAACACCCAGACCCAACAACTCCAAGAGGAAGAAGAAAAGTCATCGGGCCCCAGTAGACACCGCTCCATTCCATTAGCCAGGACACCTGTCAGTTTGTTTTCTGAACTAATTACAAGGTTAATAGGATTATCTTAGCCTAGTCCTGCCAAGAGTCAGCTTCCCCTAAGATACACAATTTTGTGAGAGTATCTGGGCAAATCTACACTCAAAATCTAAAACTGATGTTAGGCGGGCAGTTGTCTGTCTCTTAATATATGTGTGCTAAAATTATGTGATGAAAGAGCAGCAGATTTATATATCATAACAGGGGTACTGTTCACAGAGAATATAGAATATATGATGTCTAGATGTATTTTGTTTGAGAGATATAAAATTCAACTTAAAGCATAATACTATTATTACTTATTTGGTTAACTTACTGTATACCTGCTGGTACTAGACACTAATTTAGTTCTTTTTCTCTATAGTAAAACAGAGGTGAAAAATATAGACCTGTGTTGGACTGAAACTGAAGCTTTGCCTCTGCATACCTAATCACTTCTATCTTTGTCTCTAGTTCACTGTATGAAAGTTACACTTACTACCGGAACCAGCGTTTTCATTTTTCTTTCTTCTCTTTATTTTCATAAATAAATTCACCAGACAGTCAACCATATGCTCAAAGATGCATTTGCAGGCCTACATGGCAACATGGTAGAGACCGGATGGTTGTCTGGTAGAGTGTAATACTACAATAGCTATTTGCTGTATTGCTCATGCTTACTCTGCCAGGCACTATTCTGTGACCTTACAGGCGCTAACTCATCAATTTTCACAACTCTTTGAGGCAGGTACTATCATCTCTATGCTGCAGATGAGGAAACAGCATAGGATACTGCTGCACATTTCTCAGCTGCCTGCTCCCCCTGGGCAAGCTGCATTTCTCTTCTTTCCCCAGGATTCCTGTTCTCTCCTGCGCGGGAGGTCTGCACCTGCCGTCTGTAAGGACTGCTCTTCCTCTTGCTGGGACTCATGCTTCTCCGTGGCACCAGGCCCGCTCTCCTTAGCAAAGCCCTCCCCAGCACATGCAGAGGGACCAGCTGCTTGCCCAGCTCCTAGCCGACCCCTCTGACCTCGTTGCATTATTTGTTTACGGATCTGTCTACACCACCGGGAACGTGGTAGCAGGCCCAGCTGTCTTCTTGTTGATCCTGCGGCTTGCCACTGTGACTAGCCTACAATAAGCGCGTGGAGTGTTGCTGAATTAATACATGAGCTCCCTGAATCTTACACTTTCCTGCCTCCCCAATCCTGTCTGACACTATATATTGTAGACACTGAGTCAACCCAAGTGGGAGCCTGATTTCCCTGCCAGCAGCCTAACTTAATAAAAACAAGGCAAAACAGAAAACGACGCCCCTCCCCGCTGCCGCCTTCCTCCCATCTCCACATCAAAATTAAGACCCTGAGAATTTGGATTGCTTTCAAGCCCTCGCATGGTGGAATCCGCAGGATACGCGGAGTCGACTCCTCTCGCTGGGCGGAGCAGGGAGGGGCGCAGAGGCGGCGCGGGGCGGCCGCACTCGCGCTTCTCCGTCCTTGCCTATTAAGGTAAGGGTGTCTTCGCAGGAGCGCGGCGGAGGCAGGGTCCCCTGCAGCGGCCTCCGCGGCCTGAGCGCGGCCTGAGCAGACACCGGCCGGGCCTCGCCACCGTCCTGCTCGCCTCCTCTCCCCGAAGTCACCATCCTCGGTTTCCATAGCCACGGCGGCCGCGTCCCATCCCTCGACCGTCTCAGCCGACCTCCGAGGAGTCTGGGCACAGGGCGTGGATTAAAGGCTCCCGCGCCCCCGGCGGACGCGCCTTCCTCGCAGACGCTCGGGCAGCTCGCGGGAGGGCAAGCGGTGCTCCGCGCCTCCGGAGGAAGGGGGGTTCCTGGGCGCCGGGGTCTGCCTCCCCTCGGCTCCCTACCTCTCGC